>NW_024581096.1:7817616-7910347 GCF_017639235.1 Corvus kubaryi
GCCTCGCCCCCCCTTTGTTCGGTTACCACACCCGTCCCCTCCCCCCCTCACCCTGGGGTGACCTCGTGCGAGCTGGAAAAATGTCCGAGTAATTAAAAAAAAAAAAAAAATTACCCAATGACTGAGGAGAAAAAAATATCCAGGATTTTATGAGACTCAAAGAGAGAAGGTATTTCCCCGTACTGCATCCTGTGCAATTTTTTCCCCTCGGATGTTTGTGTATATTTCAAAAAATTTGACCTGCTTAAAGTACGGCTCCTCCCAGATTTGAAGTAACACATCTTATTTTTCACTGTTACACCCTTGATTGAAAATAATTAAATCTGGTTGTAATTCTATTAACCCCCACCGCCTAACTTTTGGTTTAACTACTGCTTTTGGGAGAGGTGACTGCATTTTAAGCTTGATCTTTGCAAATGATGTGCAATAAGCGAGAAACCTGTCTCCGCCCCACAAACCAGGATTGGGAAGAAAAGGAGGGCTTTGATCAAGGGTTTTTTTTCCCCCTCCTGTCCTACTTATTTGCTTACTGTGTATTCGATTCGCGTTCCCAGTAAGGCGAAGCTCTATATTTAGCCGGCATCAGAATCGGGTTTAAGGGAGTGGAATAATGAGTGGAACTGCCAATTTCAATGAATAAGATATTTAGAGAAAAACCCTGGTGAAGGGTTTCTCTTTTATGATATCAATATACACATGAATGGGAAGACGTAAACCGAGATTTGTACATATTTGAGACACTTCCGAAAATACATGTCCATCCCCCCCGTCCCCTTATCGTATTTATTTACTTTGGAATGGGGGCTGGGAAAGCCTGCTAAAACTCGGTGACTCTACACAGTAATCAATAGCTTTCATCACGTTGAGGGGCTCAAATGAGATTATATGCATCCAAGGGAAGGGAATGGGGGCAAAAACAAAAAAAAAAAAGCAAACCCCGAACCGACAGTGGCGATTAACCCTTTCCGTCCCGTAAAGAACTGCTATAAATTCTGTCCTGAGTTTGCTTAGTGACGAAAACTAGGACGGCTTCCCAGGTGAGAAAAAAAAAAAAAATCAGGTTTGGGAAATGGTTAAGGAGGTATTGCTGGTTTCGGAAGAGAGGAAGTGGGTTCGCTAGGGGCTGGGTGAGATGTCCTTGCTAGGGGCTGAGACAGTACTGCGTTGCGACAGCCGAGCACCGGGTGCGCAGGGGTAGCAAGGACTCCTTGCCCGCCCCTCCGGGGCTTGTTGCTGTCCCTGTCCCGGGGTTCCGACCGGGGACCTGGCCGCAGGAGGCAGCGAGTCTCCACTCCTGTCGGGAGAGCTATTTTTGTCCCAAGGCACGGCGGTGGCTCAGGAAAGCCTCGCCAATCGGTCACGCACAAAGTCTCCTTCAGTCTGCTCCGGCTTAAAACTTGAGGAGCTTTGGACCAAAAAGATGCTTTGCAAGAAGGGTCTGGATTTGAGGTTCCCAGAGGTTCAGATTTCCCCTCGCTGTCTTGTGGAATGTGGTGAGGAGCCTGTGCGATGGATGTACCGAGAGGGGAAGAGGTTTTGCTCAACGCTGAAACTGGAAACAGCTCAGCGGGGAAATCAATCACGAAAAGAATTAGCTGCTCCGGGGTGTAGGCTTTGACTCATCTAGAGGTGTGCGATCTTTAATCTTGAAGTCTTAGCTACTGGGTGTGAGAGAGAAGTGTACCATAACAGCACTAAATCTATCAAAACAGAAGAAAACCTGTCAGTGGGCTTCTGCACGCCCAGGAAGCCTTTCTGACTTTTAGTAATACAATCAGGCTCATTAAATCCCGCTCCTGTTTAATTAAAAAAAAAAAAAAGAAGAAGAAGACGGAAGAAAAAAAGAAAAGCAGAAAGCAGCAATTCTTTCTCTCCTAGAGCCTTCTCGGAGTTCAGTAAAACTTGGGCTATTTCCACAGGACCGGCTGGTATCACCGCACCCACTTTTTTGTCCAGGCAGAAGTGGACACGCTCTCATGGGTAGCCTAGCCAGGGGAGTAAGGTCTTCGGTAGCTGGGGAAAATAAATCCCCGCAAAATTCTAGGGAGAGGGAAACGACCAGAAGATGTTAAAGAAATGTCGGAGCACGGTCGGGCCGAGGAGTAGAAAAGCCCAGTTTCTTCTCAGCCGAGTGCTGCCTGGCCTTAGCGCCGGCAGCCCCAGGCGCACATGGGGAGCGAGGCAGTTCGGGGATGTTTATTGCTTTAAACTTTCCCCTTTGTTATCTTCCCCGTGTCAGGAAGTGTTCGAGGACAGGAAATCCAGCGGCGATTTTGTCTCCGGGGTAAACAGAAATCTCAGGGGAGCGACGGAGTTTCAGGCCCACTTTCAAACCCCATCTCTGGTGGGGGTCCGGACGGGGCGATCGGGCCCTTTCGTTCCCCTCGCTGGCCATGGGGGCTGTGTCGGCCGTGGGGAGGAGGCAACGACCCGAGCCTGGCCCCACGCCGGTCCCAAAGGGCGCCCATGCCACGTCGGGGATCAAACTGCCGGGAGAGAGGGGATGCAGAGCAGCAGAATAACCCTGTCCCTCATGAGTCTGCTCTATCATAAATGTGTGTAGGGAACACCCCAAACCTACCCCCTCTTAAGCAGGATGATTGTCTTGGGAAATTTTCCTCTCCGAAATACCCTCAACCAGAGTCCTCTCTTAGTGCTGCTACCGTGGTCTCTTCTTCACGTCCCAGGAAAACAGCCCAGAACCCAGTCTCTGGAATGCGGCTTTGGAAAGGAAGAAACCTCAAAACCCCACCCTCCCCCCCACCTAAAATATTAATAAGGTCGTCCTCATCAGGGAGAGTAACCATATCACGGCAGCAGAGCTGCAGCCGAGGCGGGCGCGGGGGGCCGGCGCTGTCGGGGCCCGCGGCCGCCGCGAAGGCTGCGCGGGCGGGAGGCGGCTGCCCGCCTTCGGCACGCCCGGTCCCGGCCGGAGGGCGCTGGGTGCCCCGGCACATCGCGCCTGGCTGGGCGGCAGAGCGCGGGCGGATCCTCTCGGCTCCGCTCCCGGCCGACAAGCTCCTCAGGGCTCCCGGCTGTACGGGCCGCCCGAGGCGAGGCGGCGAAAGCGACGGGAGAGCCGCGAGCCCGCCCGGTGCCAGCGGACCCGGCTGCTGCCGAAAGGACTCCCGCTGGCGCAGGGAAAGCGCGTTCCTTCGGACGCGGCGGGGCGTTCGCCGGTGCCGCCCTCGCCCCTGTCCCGCGCGCGGCAGCGGCTGTAGTGTCTCACCGACTCCGAATTCCGCCGTGCGGAAGAAGGCACTGCCTAGATGTCTTCTCGAGAGTCTCTCTTTCCTCCCCAGCGTCTCGCTGACCTTCGCAACGGGGTTTCAGGAGATGCCAAAAAAAAAAAAGAAAAAATCAAAAAATCCCCACCCCAAACCAAAAAAAAAAAAAAAAAAATAACTAGACCAAACATCGGCGGCGAACACCAAATAAATGAAGGAATGTAAAAACTGGAAGGCACTAAGTTTGACGATTGGTAGTCCTCTTGTCTGACGGGCAGTGATCTACTTTAGACCCAAGAGAGGATATACCACCCGTCTTTGGTCATTATAAAGTATATTTATTGCTTCTTAAATGAGCATAATAAAATTGACAACCACAATCAAAACCAAACAACATTCTATTCGTTTTAAAACCAAACACAGAGTTGTCTGCATGGAAGTTAGAGAGGTCGAGTTAATCAGCTGAAGGGAGTCAATATGTGTAAACAAAAAATTATGTCCGGTTTAACTGGGTATTATTGCTTGGTCCTGCAAATAAATCTTACAAAATTAACAGTCAGAGAAGAAGTAGGGAGACCCAAAAAGGAGACCAAGTCCAAACAGGGAAAAGTTAGAAGAAGTCAGTCTGCCAAAATTTTGTTGTGTTATGACGAATATTTTGACCACATTCAATTTATTGTACTTCTGAGGAGAGGTTTCCTCACTACAACAGGAAAAAATAAAAACCAGATCAAAACAAAAACCACTGAAAAGGATTTGCATAATGCTAACACTGCAACTTTCAAAACTGCAGACACAAACTTGTTAAAGTGGCTACATACAAAATAAGAGAATCCTAAGTGAAAGGTAGTGCAACCAGAATGTTAGTGGGATGAATTAAAGATGGACCACAACCCTTTGTACAATATTTTCTCATGCATGAAGGCAAAAACAGGGTCTGTGGAGGGGAGTTTTTATGTGTTGTCCACTGTTCAGTGGTCTCTCTTTGAACAGGGGCAGATAAAAGCCATCAATAAATAATAACTCTTACATTAAGAACAAGCATGCACAATATACTCATGGCTTAGCATTTTTTCCTGGTAGTGGGATATATGCCATCCATTACGTATGAAGATGAGAGGTACATCATACAATACAGCGTTATTGGGTGATATGTGTGTGTAGATAGAAAGCAAGTCAGAGTATTAACACAACAGGTACCACCTATGTGGTATGTGTTACATGTTTGTGACATTCATCTGGAGCATATAATCATTATTAAAGCTACTTGTGGTTTCTTTTGTATTGCTCGGAATCCCACATTCCATCCCAGGTCATGAGAAGAAATGTACTATGACTAAGTATAGCAAGAGCCTGAGCTACTTGTCAGCATTTGTTCTCTTCCTCTGTAAAATTTGTATTTCTGGCTGTATGGTTAGTTGGATCCACATATTGCAACTTTTCCAACTGTGTTGCACCCAGCTTCAGTTTCTCTGGGTAAACAAACACGTACAGGGTGAACTCAGCATCTCAAGATCCTGCAGTGCAATGTGTACTTTAACAGTTTCACTGCCAAATACACATTTGGCAGATAAGGAATTTTTAGATGCCATCAACATCCTATCTGCACATGTAATATATTTGAACTGCAGGTCAGGGGAAATCTGATGTCTTTAGGACAGTGTTCCAGATTACCTGTAGGTTGTCTGCTATGCACTAGTCCACTCAGTTTCATGACAGGTTGGAAAAGAAAGCAAATCTCATTGGAGAAAGTGGCCCAGTAAATATGTTCTAACACCAGGACCATGCTTAACATGTACTCTGGGCAAAGTGCAAGTGCAATCAGTAAAGACGTGGTGTCATCCCCACTGTTGTCAAGGGTACCAAAATGAATGGAAGGCCTAGGAGAGAGACTAGATATTATCTGGTCTGAAGACCATATGCATTTGATCCATTGTAGGATAAAATGTGTAAGGAGTGGTTAAGGTGAGGAGGATGTGGTCTAGGGAAAAGATAAAAAAGGATGAATGTGGCTTTAGGAGTGGGAGAAACATGTATGGAGCAAAAATGTATGGAAAACAAAATGACAGAGGAGCAGAGGCGAGAGAAATGTTTAAGAAATTGAATGCAGTGTCATTAGAAACTGAGAAAATAAAGAAGAAGGAAAGAAACCAGTGGTGAAGAGAATATTAAGAAAAAAGAGCATGTCAGAACAAAGAATGAAGAGAGGGAAGATGGAGGTAGGGCAAGAAAATAGAAAGATGAAAACTTCTTTCCAGTGTGTGTTTGGAATTGATGCTGAGGTTGTGACAAATCAGATGTTGTCACTAATGATGATGATTTGATACTTGACTAGAGAAGTCAAAATAAAATATATAAAATAAAAATATTTTCCTGTTAGAGTATAATCAGTCTTAGTGTATGTGAAAAAATATGGTTATGCTTATATTAATTTCAACATTGTAATTGTTTACTTTTTTGCCACTCCTGAGTTTGATTAGGATTTCTTTCTTCTAAAAAAGGAAAAACTTTTTGTTTGTTTGTTATTTTATTTTGTTTTTAAGAAAGCACTACTCTTTTAAAAGAAAATACCAACTAAACCTCCCTCCCCAAAAATTTCTCTCTCTTTCTGTAACTCCTGTAGGTCAAAGAGGATCCCTGCTCCGCATATGTGCAGAAACTAGCAGGCCTATAAAAACTTGATGTGAATCAGCACTGCTCCATTACAGGTCAACCACAGCTGAATCAAGCCACTCTTAAAAGGCATCTACCAGAGAGAAGAAATATGAGACAGACAGGAACAGTATAGAAAAGGATAGGTATTAACGAGAGCAAAAGACAGAAGGCAAAACCAAGAAAATTCTGCCAAGCTTTAATACTTTTCCACTAATATGTTCAACAATGGCCATATATCCTACACACTCTGGCTAAGGTCATGTTGAACTTAGCTATGCAAAAGGAAGCAGCTGTCAACTGTAGCACATGGCAGATGGAGAAATCTTATCAGATTTTTAAAATATGAAATTACTTTTTTTCTTTAATTTAAAAATTGATTCACTGTGTGACATTAGAAACCCTTGTACTGGCACCATATGTTGCAATGAGACATCTTCTACCTCTATGTGACAAGATAAAGATGTTTTTATAATGTGTGTATATTTTGCCATACTTGGATTCTCAGAAATGATTGGGGTCAGCCTTATTTATCTGTTTCAGACCTCCTTCACCTTTATCTAGGCTGTACTATGAATATTATTCTGATAATGCTGAGTTTGGTACCATTTGCTTATGTGGTGAAAAAGAACAAAGAGTTTTATTTCAGGAATTATGACAGGAGGTCAGAACAGGTGAGCAGAATAGTCCTTCCTCTCCTTCAAAACTCTGTTAGATAGCTGGCGACATTTCTTGGTGGAGCTTCACTAACCTGAACAGTTTATAGAACCCGTGATTCAAAAGTTCAGCAAATGGCTAACAGTTTAAGACAAAGATTAGGTATTCCAGATGCATGGAACTGCTCAGAAGCACCACTGAAAATGGGTTTAGAATTTGCTTTATGACAAGATGGAATTGTTTGCTTAAAAAAAAGTAATACTATGCTCAACTGTTAATTTTGCAGGGTCTCAAAGACTCCACAAAGTCATTGCCTCAGGGAGTCATCTGCAGAAGTCACTCAAAAGTTTTTAGCTAAGCAACACATTGAGGCAGGCAATAATCATTATACCCATTTTACAGATGCACTGAACTGTCCTTTTGAGTAAAAAAGGGTGAAATTCTGCTGTCAATATCATCAGCATATTGAAGAGGAGGCTTCTTGTTGACTTATAGTGCAATAACCTGAAATATTTCTCAGCTTTAAGGATCAAAGTAACACAATCTCTGCATCTTTATGTTCCAGCAAATAAATATGCGTTACTAAGGCAGCTCTGTGTGCAATATTATACTGGAGCATAGGCTTTAATATGTAAGCAGATATAAAGCCAAAAATTTTTACATACATTTTCATCTGTGAAAGAGCTAGATCTGCAAAAATTTTACAGGTGCTCCTGCCTATTAGCGAGCAGTTATAAAGTGAAAAAAACACACAAAAATTTGGATAGTATTTTCTTCCTTTGATTCTGAGATTATTTGTTATGCAAGTGGACTCCTAAAACGTTTAAGAGCTCTGTTTAAAAAGTGGCAAAGCATTTGCTTATTTTTAAGGACTTATCAGTCCACTGTTATGAGGCCTGTTTGAAGGCAGGTTGTATGTGACTTCCTGAGCCCCTGACACATTTCATTCATTCACAATAATTCTCACTTATTGTCATCACCACAAAAGACTGATTATAGTTGTTTAGGGTGAAATCTTGCTCCATTCTTGCAGAAGAGGAAAGAAAGACTTTCTGAAAATCACCAGCTTGAACTGTTACTTGACTTCATGTCTTTCCTTTCCTTTTTTGGAAGAAGTGTTTTCGTTTATATGGATTGGCTGCATCTAAACACACTTTGCATCTGGAGTCCTCTATAAATTTAAGAGCTCAAAAAGAAACACAGCCATGTACTTCAGAAGGGCTGCTCTTTGACTAAGGGAAATAAAGAGCAATGGTTTTACGGAAATTGTTTATGAAAAGTCAAGAGGATGTTAGGCAAAGGTTCTTGAAACTTGCTTCTCTTTTATGAATGTTTCAACATAATTTCCTGTTATCTTTTCTTCCTGTGAGTTACTCCTATCCAATATCTTTTAATGGAAGAAAAATGAATTATTGGATGTACATAAACACAGCTTACATTAATAGGATTATCTGGAATAGAGAAGTATGACAGACTAGAACTGTAGAAATATGCATTTTGAGGTCTAAACATAGAAATTCTTACTCAGAAGATCAATGACATTGACGGTAATCAAGTTACATGTATTTGTAGATTTATTCACTTAAATCACCTCTTTTATAAAGGTTTCAGTACAGAGTTCTGTGACAGAAACCTTAGTCAAAGGTGTTACTGTCCTCAGGTCAGTAAAATTTTCATATGAGAAAAAACCCACATGCTTAAACACTTAAATATTTTTTCTTTCTAATATATATATACTTTACAGATTAAGACCTTTTTTTTTCAGAAATTAACAAAATTGAGTGTATCATAATCATTGGAATACTGTTTGTCAGAAGCTGGAGATATCTTGCTCATCTATGTCCAGTTACAGAAGCAAAATTTACATAAGCTTCACAAAATCGTACCTAAGACACACCAAGTTTTTTTCAAATCAATTGACAAAAGTATTTTTACAGTAAAGCTAATGAGATAAATAAAATATAGAAAAGATAATAATTCTTTTATAGAAAATATAATCTTTTTAGAGAAAATATAATTCTATTTTTATAGAAAAGATAAACCAGAAATTACTTACAGACAATCAAAATACTGTTGAAAATTTAATTCTTATGCTTAAGTGTATATTAAAAATGGAGAATAATTTTACAAATCCATTTTTTTTCAGTTCATGTTCTGATGACATAGAAACAAAGTGGAAACAAAGGAGAGTGTGAGAAGTGAAGAGGAATTAAGGGATGCTAAACCCAAACTGTAGTTTTTTTCAAAGAAACATGTTTTGTGACTAGATAGTGCTGGTAGAATTATGGATAAGTAGGATTCAAATCAGTAGAGTAGCAGATTTACTTTACTATCAGAATTGTAAACACAGAATATAGTTAAGTTTTATTTTACTTCCTTTTTATTTCTGTTCTGTTCTTTTAAAAAAAATTAATCCAGATATGCAACTAATCTGCCAACATCAACAAGATCTATAGAAAAATTCTAACAGAGAATGAGTGTGTTTTTCCATTTACTGTAAATATTTCCTTTTTATGATAATACTCCTACCCATATTATTCTTATGGAAATTTTTGATTGTTAAATAAACATCTTGATACAATTACATTCAGAAACGTACAGGGACTAAGTCTACAGCTTGCGAATAGAACATAATAAACTGTATAAATCTCCCAAATCAGTAATAATACCATTTCAGTATCCTCTGTGCGACCATCAATAAATTGTGATTTTGTAGTAGATCTTTAACTGATTAATTGCAGGTTTCACAAAGAAATTTTCTCCTTTTTCCCCTAATATATCAACAATAAAGCTATTACATTAACAGAAAAAACTGTGTGCTGATACAACATCGGGCTTACGAAACTAATTTAAAACCATGGCAATCTTTTGTTGGCTATGAAATGCTGAATATGCACTTTTTTTTGCTTAGGTAGTGCAGGGATATGCAGACAAACTGAAACAGAAATAGGCAAACTAATTGCTATGACTATTAATTCCTTGTTATTTATTCAATTAGGTATGGCAAAAAAAATGTATAGTGGACGTGTGATACAGTTGTGGTTTTCGGACTTAATTTTATGATCTCTGAATACCAGGGTCAGTCCTACAACAGCTTAAAATTAATCATTAAACTATTAAAATAAATGAATAATTAAAAATTAATATTTATTGTTAATTGATAACTATTGATTATGTTGCAAGGATGTCCTGGGTGAACTGAACCCCAATGTGAATATGATGGAGGAAATTTTTCTGGCAAAGTAAATGCCTATATGACCTCTAACTTATCAAAATACAAAAATTTAAATACATTTAAAACTAGATATAAAAATACCCCAACAGCAAGGAAATGTCAGATATTGCTGTATGCAGGTGCTTGTAAAGAATCTCTGTTCAGTACACCCCTTGGGAATAGATTATGAGTCTGAGACCATCCTTGAAGCTCCTATATCTTGGTGTCCTAAGAGCTGATGTGAGAATTCACAGCCCTTTTTACAGGACTGTCTCATGGCGTGTACTCCACTGGAGTACAGTAATACTCTGGCCACAGAGCATCTCTTCAACATGTCTTAGAGCCAGCTGCTACTCAGTTTTCTGTGCATCTGGCTGGATAAAAAGCTTAACAGATTCTGTGCATCACTGACATGAACAGGGCCAGAGTGGCCCTCAGGATATGCCTCAGTACATTCATGATGGATACAGAAAGGTACTTAGGCAATATTCATTGTCTCTTCTTTAAAAGCCGTGGTTCTGGTTGCCTTGAACAACATCAGAGATATTATTAGCATTACAGTCCCCAGTGGGAATCAAGGCTTAACATGTTTGCCACCATAAAAATATAGTAATAAAAAATAAATCTGCCTCAAGTCTTTTAGAATCTGAAATGCTGGCGAAGGGAAGGAGGGGAACAAAATATGGCACATAAAATGAATTTTGGAAATTTAGATGGCACACACAAAAAGAACATTGAATGAAATGAAAAGTTCCTGAGGTCTATGCTGTTGAATACCTCTATATGTTGTGCACTTAGTAAGCCTGATTTTAAATACAACAAGAGTTAGATCCAAGAAAAGTGGTGTAGTTACAGAAGATTTACATCTTGTCTTCCAAAATTACTTGACTTTTTTTTTTACTGGTGAGGTAAATCTGTAACCTTGTGTTAGGTGTCTCTCTTTGCAGAGCCGGGGAAAAGTATGTGGTCCCAAATATGTATCCACCATAATAATGCTTGCCTGCAGGCAGCATGCTGATCAAAGAGACATTTAGGGGTCCTGAGTGGGAAGCATCTGCAAAATATTAGGTCTTCAGCCTTTTCCCTGTTCATAGCTTTGACTTCTTAGCTATGGTTGCAAAAAAGGACTTCAGTCTGTCTGGGAGCAATAGCTCAGTGACCCATACTTGAAACAAACAAAACCAGCAGAAAACATAACAAAGCCTAACATCGCTGTCAGGCACCTGTTATACAATAACCTAGAGATTACAGGGCTTTGCCCGGATATACCCGAGAAGGCTCAAGACGACACCTTTCAAGTGTCTTCAGAGAGCTCCTGTCATCTCACTATTATTCTGGTGGGAGCAAGGGACAGGGAAAAGGATAGACACCATCCATCCACTCTGCTGAAGGTGTACGACTGTGGAGAAAAGGTGTGCAGAACCCAAAAACAAGGACAGGAAGAACCATGATTCCGAAGCTCATCTGGCCTGGAAGAAGAAAAACCCAGGCTGTTATCTCTGCCTCAAGGCTTATAAACATACTTTCTTCCTTGATGCTGCATACAATGATTTGATAAGAAGCTAGAAATATGATCTTTCCTGCTCTTCAATCAGCAGATTAAATAATTGTATTCCCCTGGTTCTTATATATTGGTCCTGTAAATATTAAATTCTTTTCTGGTCTCTGAATAAGTCAGTTAAAATATCAGAAACACTGAGCACAAGTCTGTGCCCACTCATAGGGAGCTCAGGTGACACCATGTGGAGCTGGTGTGGGATATACTCCAAAGTCTCAACATCTGTGTGCTTAGTTAACTATTTGTAAGGGTGATGTATACTGGTTCCCTGGAATGTATCAGGAAGAACACAACAGAAAATGAAAAGAATACTTTAAAACTGAAATGTCTCTATTACTTGCTTTCTTATTTATTGTGAGATGTTTCCAAGAAATAATTATTTGTCTGACACATAACATTGTTTCTCATTGTTTGTAAGCCAAGAGAACACAAACACAATGTGACTTTTGGAACAAATACATGTCTGTGTTATGCGTGTATGAAGATTTTTTCATGAGTATCTGTTTTACATTAATGAATGTTTGGAAACTCTAGTAAGCAGAAAATAGACAGTGGAGAAATACCACGACTGCATCTTTTCCCATTGTCCACCAAGCCATCAAATGCAGCGGAATCATCAACAGTGTATGCTGTAAGTATTGCATCAGACCTCCCTTGTGCTGATGGAGCGATACAGCTAATGGACATTTTTGTAAGACAGATAATTTTTGTCCTTATTCGTATTTCTAAAAATTGTCCTTTTCCTCCCTGCTGGTCTTTCTATGCCATTCAAACACTCCTGGTCTGCTCACATCTTCCATCACCCTGTGTACACCATGAATTCTGTTTTCTTTCCATTCTTTTTCTCTGTCTGCTGCAACCTCTCAGTACTTTCTATCCTTCTGGCAATGGAGGAGAGGTAGTGAATTGCTAGAAAGGAGTGGGAGAAGGATGGCAGAGTGGCCACCTTTGCTCCCAGCTTGCACTTCTCTCAGAATGAAACTTTCCCCTTTATATCAGAGGAAGGGAAAGGTGTCGCTCAGCTGCAAGGCTGTTGAATGAGAGGGGGCACATTGGCCTTAATATCATTAATGGCTTCACAGACATCTCAGTTCCATTGCAAACACCAATTAGTATGGTGTTCTTCTCCCCAGCTCTTTTTTTTCTTTGTCCTAGCATTCCTTTTTCCCTACAGATAATGCATGTACTATTAGGAATTTCACAGCCTCGCAAAGACCAGTCTCATAATTCACAGATTTCAGGAAAAAAGTGACAAATTTTAATTGGATTATCAGTCTACATGGATTTGTATTGGCTCATATTTTCAAGAATGTCTCTGTAAAGGAGAAAGACCTCTTACTTGACATAGATGCTAAGACTAACTTTGACATTTAGAATATTTCACAACCAATATTGACTTCATAGATCATTAGAGCCATCTGGGGCCTGATTCTGTAATTGCTTTTATCAGCAGTTAATGGCTTCTAGAACTGAACATACTATGAGCACTGAATGGAAGTAGATTTCACCTAGTATTAGATAAATATCAAGATATACATCTAGAACTTGTACTTTTTTTTTCTTTCTTTTGAACACAGTTGATCACCTAAATGTCAGAATTAGCAAAGCACAGCTGTTCCTGCATCACAAATAGAGTATTCCTGTCACCTCCATGGTTTAAGAGGCTGTAGCCTTTATTCTCAATGCTCTGATATGGATCTTGTGCAGTTATTCTTCCCATTATAAGTTCTGCTGGATGATTTCAGAGCTTGCTTTCTGAGATAATTTGAAGTCCACTAACAGTACACCAGTAGCTCAGAGAACAGTTTCTTATCTAATTAGCATTTTTTAATCTAAGGTGTATGTTATCTCTTTTTCCACAGGCTTCCAATTTGTTTGCAGCTCAGTTTGTAGAGCCAACTTTAACTTATAAATACATAGTTAGAGTCAATTATCCCTTGGTTCTGCCTCTTCTGCATGTTCAACAGCTCTGACCTTGTTAACTCTCTTGTCACTTTGTGGCTTAGCTCTCTTCTGGTTTGTGGTGAGATTACCCATCCCCCTGGTCCATGGTATAGGCTTTCCCCAAAGTAGGTCTACACAATAAGGCACTATGGTTTTGAAATCTCTTTCCTACCGCTTCAGGATCTGTGATACAGGACCTGTCCCAGGTTCAAAGAGTCCCTTCTCTTTCTACGGGTTATATGTTTAAATCCCTTCTTATGGGGTGTCTACGTGTGTGTCCGTCTGTGTGTGTGTTTATAAGTTAGAGTTTGCTTCAGAAACCCTTCCTCCACAATCCCATTTAGGACAACCCGAATAAACTCTCCACTCTGGTTCTTAAGGGTACAACAATCAATGTATGCAGTGGGGACTGCTCTGCTCATATTTGATGCAGTATGAAGTTGCATGTTTTCGGGTAAGCCCAGATTGGTACAATAATGTTAAATTTATTGTGCCAGAGTTATTCTCTAGTCCTAGAAAAGCTTCTGCACAGCCCAAACCAGATCAACATTGGCACATTAACTAGCCCTCTTCTGTCTGCCTCCTGGTATTTCCTGTTATCTCTCCAGGTTACTCATCACTGACCTTATTCTCTATATTTTCTGTGTCTGGCGAACCTTGGCAGCATCTTAACATTTTATGTATGTCTGTTCTTCAGTGTGAGTGTTTGGGTTACAACCCTGGGGATGCTTCTTGTTGAAGTTGCGGCTGTGCCACATTTCACCTGTCATGCTACCCTAGTTTATCACCAAATCCACATGAGGTGGTAGGCTGCAGTGAACTTTCACTGCTAGTGTTACTAAGGTTACACAGATTATTAGATTCTTGTAGAAACCATCTGGAAAACATGAAACTAACAATTCTAGTCAGGAAAGTTTTACTAGATTTTTAATTTGTTTCAGAAATTAATATGATTAAGAGGAGAGAGCTATGCTCTGAGATGTGCTACTCAGAACATAGTTATTTCCCAGAACAAACCTAAATAGCACAGATTACTCTATTTATACTGAATATTCCAGAACATAGCTATTTCCCAGAATAAATCTAAGTAGCACAGATGACTCTATTTATACTGGATATTCCAGAAAAAAGGTGATGAAACTGAAATCTGTTACTGAACCAGGAAGTTATACTGTTCTGAGTAGTATGGGAATAGAGGATAAATAACAGTAACAGGAGATGATTGGAGAAGTCCCGAGGCAGCAACACGAAGTAGATGGCAGTACTGCCTTATGCGTCAGAGGCAGGTTACTTTAAAAAAGTCAAACAAGAATTAAATTAAAGAAGGACAAAAAGTATTATTGTGCATGGTACTGTGCATGACTGTGTACAGTAGTGTGAAAAGGGATATAACGATAAATAACTAATATTAGTGTGTTCAGAGGATTTAGTTGTTTCTTTATAACCTGTTGCTTAATCAATAACAGTGTAGAGTCTTAAACAGATTTTCAAGCCTGTAATATAAAGAAGGAAAACGGGACTGGTGAAGTAAAAAGTAATCAAGAAGGTAACCCGTGAAGTGATGAATTAATAGGACAATACTTCAGTTGCAGTAGGAATAAACTGAGAAACATCAGGACTGTGTTCAAATTAGCTTCCTGTTTTTATTTAGCTTGAATGTTTAGCCTGATACTTCCTTTAGCCAAGTGGTATGTATGTAATATTTGTGTCATGCAGATTAAGGTTCAACTTTTATGCACCACCTGGAACTCGGATTTATGATATTTACCTAATATTCTGCCATTTTCTCATGAAGTTCCTTGGCAGTTTTGTAATTCAGGAACGATAGGAAAAAACTAATTTTCTTTTGGTATTTATTACCGATGAATTATTAAAAGAAGTCATAATAATGTTAACCAAAAGGGGTTTTTTGATGATTAAATGGTGGTCCAATTGTAACTAATTGATGACTGTATGATAATCAAATAGTGATTAAGCAATAACTTAATGGCAATTAAACAATGATTTTACAATTATTTGACAATGATTTAATGATGATTTGACAATGATTTAAACAAACATTTAGATGGTGCTTGTATGGCAGTCAAACACTCTACTATTTCTTACACTTCTAAAAAATTCTAGCTGGATATGTGTATGTTGTATACAATGTATAATCCACAACATCAACAACAACTACAACAAAAAGGATGAATTTTTTTGCAGAAAGATACTGCGACTAATGGTGAGCAGTACTTTGATTCAGGCATCACTGACAAGCACAAACTGTAAAAACTGTGCTAGACCATAGGCTCTCAGGCACTCAACCCTGTGTGCCCCTGACACCAGAGGCTGGCCATGAAAGCCAGGGCTGGCTCTGTGGCTTCTGTTAGAAGCTGCCAGAAGGTTTCCCTGTGTCTGACAGAGCCAATGCCAGCTGGCTCAAGGATGGACCCACTGCTGGCCAAGGCTGAGTCAGTCAGGAATGATAGTAATACCTCTGTTGCAACATATTTAAGAAGAAAAAAATGTTATTGCACAGATGCAATTGTGGCCAGAGAAGAGACGACTGAGACCATGGTGAAGCAGCTGTGCCCCTGCAGCCCATGGAGGTCCATGGAGGAGCAGGGATCCATCTGCAGCCCTTGGAGGAGACCCATGCAGGAGCAAGTGGATCCCTGAGAGAAGGCTGTAAACCCATGGGAAGCCCCTGCTGGAACAGGGTCCTGGCAGGGACCTGGAGACCCAGAGAGAGGAGCCCATGCTGGAGCAGGTTTCCTGGTAGGACTTGTGACCTGTGTGATACCCGTGCCTGGAGCAGCCAGTCTTTGAAAGATTGCATCCCATGGAAGAGAGACCCATGGTGGAGCAGTTCACGGAGACTGATGCCTGTGGGATCCATCCATGTCAGAGAAATTCATAGAGGATGGTCCCCATGGAGGGGACTCAACGCTGGAGCAGGGGAAAGACTCTTCTCCCTGGGCAGCGAAGAAACACTGTGTGATGAACTGACCATAACCCCCATTCCCATCTCCCTGTGCCACTTGTAGGGAGGAGGCAGAGCTGGGAAAGGGGTTGGGAGGGGAAGGGGTTTTTAAAATTTATTTTACTTCTCATTATTCTGCTTGGGTTTGGTTAGTAATAAATTCATTTAATATCCCTAGCTGACTCTGTTTTTCCCATGATGGTATTTGGTCAGTGGTCTCTCTTCCTGTCCTTAACTCATGAACTTTTCATTATATTTTCTCTCCTCTGTCCACTTGTGGAAGGGACTGATAGAGCAGCTTTGGAGGGTGCCTGGCATTCAGCCAGGGCCAACCCACTACAGCTGCATAGCATAAAAAGGGATTGCTTAATTTATGTTTAGTTTTTATGTCACTTTCTGTCCATTACAAAGGAGCCAGTATTGTCAAATTGAGCACTGATTAGATTTGCACAGGTACACTTTTATTACTTCAGTTCATATTTGGTATTTCAGATTTTAAGAGCTTGTGAGTTTAAACTTCCATCTACAACCAGGAAAATTAAAAATCCCTCTGTATGTGAAAGCCAAGATCCTGCCCTAAAGCTGATTCTGGGAGTTAGTGTCTAAGTGCAATACTGCAACAGTGTCAGTAAAATCCTGAGTCATGAGTTTCACACAGAAATTCTGTCCTGCAGCCAAAATCACCATAGCTTAATTGAACTTATTCTCACTGAATGTCATTAGCAATAGTTTGCATTAGTGGCTTTCCACCATGAGATGCCTAAATTCTATGTGCTTTAAAAAGCTGAGGAGATATACAGGTGGCAGAGTACACACCAAAAAGGCAGAAGTCTGAGCCAGGCTCAGTGATTTTCACAGGCTGAACCCTACGTGAACATGGGTTTGTCTCTTCTCCCTCACACAGAGAAAGCAGAAGGAGACTTCAGGCTCCTCCTGTGTGAATCAGTTAACCAAAGTCAGGGCAGGAACCAGGTACCTGCCTCTGAGCTCAAGGGAGACCCTAATAAATGTACTAGAAAGGTGCAGACAGTTAGACACAAGTGCCTTCAGGGACTGTTTGAACCGATTTGGCAAAATGCCACACAATTCCGGTAGACATAGAGATATATTTAAAAAGCAAACTCTTTTTTTTTTTTTTACTGCAGCAGGGGCAAAACCTATCCGTCTTCCAGACACAATAGCTAGATTTGAGATGACTTTTCCTGTGCCACTCCAGTTTCATCCTCATATTTGTTTCTGCTGCTGTATATTTTCATTTATGTGCATGCAAGTTCTTTAAAAAAATGTTTACGTAAGTTCGACAGTTGGCAGCTTTGCAAAACTAAACCAAACTAACTTCCTCCATAACAGCTCTGTTTTGCATATTCCCTGGTGACTGCATAATATGAAATATTTTATTTGAATTTTTAATTAATTTTAAATTAAAATTCCTTATATTTTTAACAGATGAAATATTTTATTGTCTCTTTCTTTTCAATGTTATATTTGCCAGCCTTTTTGATCAAGTCAACATCATTTACATGATCTATGTTGTTATTTTCTGGTGGGTTTTGGCTTTGAGACATTAGCAAAATTACACTTCAACTTAATTCCACCTTTCTCTTCTTAAAACAAGCTCCTCCTAGGTTTGAGGCCCCAAACTTTCTAAAGAATAAATAACTGCTATGACCTTCTCATATAAGAGTTCACACTTACATGGTGCTGAAAATAAAAAAAAAAACCAAACAAGGTCAGAGTAGGAAAGTTTGTATGCAGATTTAGGTTATTATAACATAGCTCATGTATAAAAGAAAGACACTGCAATACACAGAAATGTGGCATGTTTCCAACAGCTCCATGGAGCAGTGCCATCAACCCACCATTTTGTGGTACACAAGACTGGCAGAGAGTGCTCCACAGAAAAATCCTCTTTCTGCTTTCTTTTGACCATTCTAGATTACTCATGACTTCAGCGGATAATTGTGATCTCACTGTACTCTTGTTTCTTTTAACTTGGCATCATGGATGAGGTAAGCAGTTATTCCTTATTAGATGACTGTACTGTACTGGTTCGTCATCTCAAGCACAGCAGCTCAAAAGGGTGACACTATTATCAGTGTGACTGTAATACATACAAATCAAAAGTAAATCTGTAGCACTGTATATTATTTTAGGGAGTATATCCACATTCTATAGGACACTAAAGGCTAAAGAATTTTACAGTCGGCATCAAAGTTTCTGGTCATGTGTTTATCACTTTGCTCCTCTGTCCTCCTCAGTGGGCAATCATTTAAGTATGCATTTTGTTTTAACAATTTTAGTACAGCTGATGAATCTCCTGTTTCCCTGTGGTGAGCTTTATGAGTCATATTTGTTGTAGGAAAAGGACCTCTCTAGAAGGCCAGGCTACTAAATCAAGGAGGCTGTTAAAACATGTTACAGTGTCTTATTGCTTTTTGTTACAGTTCCACTTTGTGTGGAAACACAGTTTGGTATATAGAAAGTTAATATCTGAGCTTTTTCACCAAGCTTGTAGTCAGAAAGAGTCTGAGATGAGTTCCTATATCCCACCCTACATCCAAAACCGAGTATAATGGGAATCTTCAGGGAACAGAGTCCTCTTGCTGCAGGGAAATTACTATTTTGTGATGTTTTCTGGATTCTTCCTGTGAAACGTGACTCCTGCAGAATTTTTCTTTTGATGAGGAAATAGCTCTTTGGTTTTGCTCTTGTATTACCAGCTGGAAATTCCACAGCTTTAGTGTCATCTGACACTGAGGGGACAGATGGGTTCTTTTAGGGATCCTTAGAAGAAGGATGACTACATTAATTCACAGTTACAATTGAAGCTTTAATTTCTTAACATGGTTTCATGATTAGTATAGGACAGAATTTGTTATCAGAATGGCACAGGATGTCTACTAGAAGAATCAATATAATAAAATCCATAAGTAGCCTAATATAGATTTTATAACACAATTTGTGATTTCTAATCACCTGGACCCTCTGCAGGTTGTGTCAGATCTTAATACGTGGTTTATCGCCTATATAGCAATCATAATCTAGACTTGAAATTTTTATGAAAAAATACAAGTTACTCAGAGCTTGGAGGCAGCAGAGGACAGCAGAGGTGTCTCTGGCCACTGTGAGGTCACAAATCTCACTGTCCAGCAGCTGTTCTAATCCAGATTCCCCACTTAGGACTTCTAACTGTTTGATCTTTTGGAGTGTGCTCTGGCTGCTGCTGCATTTCCCTGTTCTCTGGCAAGGCCATTACCACCACCAGGCTGAGTGCCTGGGAACTTCAAGATCAGTGAGAAAGGGAGTAATCAGCCAAGGAACCTTGAGGCCAGTAGGGAGGGGAAGAAGAAATCTGGTTTGTTTACTTGGTTCGTAGGACCTTGAGGGATTGATAATGAAGGAAAGGGAATCGATACGCGACTTGCTCAGTCAGAGAGAACAGTTACTTGTCCTGTAAAACAGCATCACTTATGCTAACCACATTACCAGGGATTGGGAGCAGGGTGTACTGGTCACACTTAGTCATCAGAAACTCCTGGGAATGGAGTAATTTGCTTTCCGGAGATCGGACATGCAAATTGTTTATTGTTTGTTTGTTTCTTGTTATAAAAGCTGTCCCATGAGCATAGATCCTTTCATTTTATGAGCTTATTTGGCATAATGTGACCTCATATAGTCACAGAATCACAGAATATTCTGAGTTGGAAGGGACTCACAAGGATCATCAAGTCCAGCTCCTGGCCCTTCAAAGAACCATCCCCAGGACACCATGTGCCTGAGAGCATTGTTCAAATGCTTCTTGAACTCTGTCAGGCTTGGTGCTGTGACCACTTCCCTCAGGAGCCTGTTCCAGTGCCCAATTGGAGCCCTTTGGGGAAAGAACCTTTTCCTGATATCCAACCTAAACATCCCCTAACTCATCTTTATGCCCTCACCCAGGTCCTGTCACCACAGAGAGGAGATCACTGTCTGCCCTTCCTCTTCCCCTCACAAGGAAGTTGTAACTGCAATGGGGTCTCCCCTCAGTCTCCTCCAGGCTGAACAGAACAAGTGACCTCAGCTGGTCCTCATACGGCTTCCCCTCAAGGCTTCTTCACCATCTTTCTTGCCCTCCTTTGGATGCTCTCTAACAGTTTAATAACTTTATTATCCTGCAGCACCCAAAGCTGCCCCAGCACTGGAGGTGAGGCCGCCCCAGTGCAGAGCAGAGGGGACAATCCCCTCCCTTGCCCGGCTGGCCATGCTGTGCCTGATGCCCCCCAGGACACGCTTGGCCCTCCTGGCTGCCAGGGCACTGCTGCCTCCTGTTCAACTTGCCACTGACCAGGACCCCCAGGGCCCTTTCCATGGCACTGCTCTCCAGCCTCTCACTCCCCAGTCTGTCCATACATCCAGGGCTGCCTCATGCCACGTGCAGAATCCAGCACTAGCCCTTGTTGAACTTCATATGGTTGGTGATTGCCCAGCTGTCTAATTTGTCAAGGTTTCTCTGCAGGCCCTCCGTGACTTTGAGGAAGTCAGCAGCCAAATCTCCCAAACAAGGATTTTATCACAAACTGTGGACACAAAGGAGAAATGATGGTCTCTGTAGAAAACACATCTGTGTCAGGAAGTCCTAGAGCTGGAATGATATAAGAGGATATGCATTTGCCAAATTCTTCCACAAAGATCAATTTGTGACTTCAGATTGCCACAGAGCAGGGGGATAGGTGGGCCTTTATGAAAGAATGACCTTATAAAGCTGTCTTCACAAATCTTCCTTCCAGTTTTGCTTTCTTATTCTGGATTGCTTTAAAGCAAGCCCTTGCAACGACCACAGCACTAGATTTCACAGTGCAGAAATAAGGGGGGAGTATTTTGGCTAAGTGGAATCCAAGAACCTGACAGTCACATTCCCAGCGTACTCTTTATTCCTTGCTACCACTTCGTAGTTCACTGATTTGGATCTCCAAATCCTGCCATCTGTTTGTATCTTAGCCGAAATTAAGGGTTTTTAGAAACTTCTGATGCAGCCAAATTTCTCACAGACACAGATTTCAAACTACCTGATTCATTCACTGCTTGACCTTGACTAATTTTTAACTCTCTTTAACTATTTCATTTAGGAAATTTGCTTGAGATTTATGCTAGTAGACCAAAGATTGGAATTTGCTCACTGTGGTCATTCTGTTTA
Source organism: Corvus kubaryi (assembly GCF_017639235.1). NCBI lineage: Eukaryota > Metazoa > Chordata > Aves > Passeriformes > Corvidae > Corvus > Corvus kubaryi. The sequence goes on from NW_024581096.1 coordinate 7,839,007, forward strand.
TATAGGTGCAGCTTCATTGTGCCCATTATCTTATACAGAGGAAGAAAATGTAGATGTTGACTTTCCTGAGTGTTACCAACCAGCATTTGAACACCCTTTTTTTCAGCTTTTATATGTTTACATGTTTATAGCACCTTAGAAGATTTTCTATCAAAGTTTTCTAGAAATTTTTAAATGCACATGACGTATTTTAGAACATAGGGGATGTATTAGGTAATTAAATTTCAGGTATGCAGTTCCTTGAGCATATGGTGGTGGGTCTCTCAAAGTGCTTCAATTCAAACTATTGTGGTCATTCTGACTTATGATTTACCCATAGAAACAGGTGGGGGTATATGTACTTATGGGTTCCTTGCTGTAGCTATGGGGACTAAGTGTCAAGAAATGCAGCCAGAACTGGAGTGCCAGTTTGTGTATTACCACTGCTGAATTATGCGGAATGTGTCTTAACCTGGAACACGAAAAAAATGTATTCTGTTAAATTAAGGATTATGGTTACGTATTGGGATGGGGAAAACGTAACGTCTGGTATGTGCAATATGCAAGATGCGTATTCCTGAAGCCTGAAACCCTCTGCTGGTACCTGGTGTGTTAAGGATCAAGCAGCGGTGATGCCTCTGAACTTGGTTACTGCTGGAGCAGCACAGTTCCTTCTCAGTTGTTTTCAATATCAAGGAACTTTCTTCTGAGATTTCTGAAGAGCGTGAAGAACAGAGCTTAGGCTCCTCAGAAGGGTGCAGAGTAATGTCACTTTTAGGTCTGCAAAGGGTTTGTGTGGTGGGTCCCCATGCACTTGGAAGAGGAGATGTAGATCCAAAGAATGTATTCAGACAAATCAATGAACAGCCTAACACCATGATACTATGATCCTTTAGGCATATATTACCACTTCAAGTTAGATTTTGAACCCAAGGACAATGTTGCCAGCATCTGCAGAGATCTATGAAAATCCTAGATGAAGTTGAAGCAGAACCAAAATCCTCAAGTCCTATGATGTACTGGCGATAGAGCCACTAGATCCTAGGAGTCATTCCACATTAACAGCATCTGAAGAAGGTAGTCTTCTGGGAACTAACTTTAAAACAAGTTAGGAACTAACTTTACAAAATTGTCACCAGTTCTGAACTGTATGAAGCACATTTAACAGAATAATTCCATTGTTCCCTTCAGTTTTCTATCATTCATTCTCTACACATACAGATAATTCGTCATTATTTTTAATGACATATAGGGTCCACACTATGCCTGATGTCAAAGCAAATGCTGTAGTATTTAAAATTTTCTAGAAAACTTTGACAGAAAGTCTTCTAAAGTGCTATAAACATGTAAACGTATAAAAGCTAAGAAAAAAATTGTGTCCAAATGCTGGTTGGTAACATTCAGGAGAGTCAACATCTACATTTTCTTCCTCTGTTTAAGAAGAAGTTATGTATTGATGATAAAGCCAATGTGATAGAAGCAGATAACTTTTCAAATGCAAAAAAGAGACCTTTGTTTCTGGGAACTGGTAATATTTTCACAGAACTTTATTTAAATCCTTGAAGATGTGCAGCTGGAAGACATACTATACAATTGCTAAAACTGGATACTATATAAAAAGAAAAATAACCTTATCAATAAATTTGCTGAACTTGAGAACTCCAGGGATGTTTTGTTATTACTGTTTGTTTGTTTGTGGGCTTTTGTGGGTTTTTTGGTTGGTTGTCTTTTTCCATTTTTTTTAAAGTAACATTTCTACCGGTAGTGACTGTGTAGCAAAGGAAACAGTTTTCCTAAGATCCCTATATTAGTCTCACAACCTTCAATCCCTGAAACCCTCATTTTAGTTTCCTGTAAATATGAAGTTTATACATTTTGTATATAATATGTGGCCCTAGGACTATATTTCACATCACCAGTGTTTCAATAAACCAGTGAAAAATAGAGCCATCTGCAATCTGTATGCTGAGCGCAGAAATAAAATTACACTTTAATGCAACCGTGAAACTGTGGCATTCCAAAAATGGCATATTGCAATGTGTCCTAGAGCATTAGATATCCGTTAATCTTTTAGCAGCTTTTTGAGCAGGACATCTCTTTGAGCATGAATGCTTATTTCCAAAGAGACCATGCCCTTGCCTTAGGGGAAAGGTTATGAAGACTACTGAAGAAATTTGTCAGGACACTAGATTTATTGTACTTCTCTTTTTCAAAATGCACCGTGTAATTGCTAATCTCTGGAAAACTTTGATTTAACATGTCATCTAAAAGATATTACTGTATTATTGCTAGCACACTAGCCAGGATGCAAAATACAAGGGTGTGAGTAGAAAGGATATGTCCCAGATTTTCAGACATGACTGGCTGCAATCTCCTGACACAGCAGTGACAGTGGAACCTTCCAATCACACTCTACACTGCATGTTTCACTATATAATCTCCACTAGCATAGTTTTCAAGTACTAAAAAGCTGAAGTTTTCCAAATACTGTTTCAGAGAAGCAGACATTTTGCGATGATAAAACATCCATTACAGTAACTTCAAATGCCTGAATTTTAAATGTCCTTTAAATCTTTTGACTGAAAATAAGAAACTGTAGCAAATTTAGGCCTGCTGTTAACGGACTTTGTTTTTTTACATAGTAATTTTTTTTTTTGCCAACGTGCAGGACTGACAACTCACCAATGAGAAGCTATGACTTTTGTACCCAAACCTTAGGTTTGTAAGAGCTTTGATCCATGTAACTCTAGAGAACCGTATCGAGAGGTTTCAGAAAAAGAAATCAAAAGGGCAAGAGCACTACTTAATAATTGTGAACTAGGAATACTGGAGTAGGATGTTCACCGTTTCACAATCAAGCTGTACATCTGTTGCCAGATAAAAAGGGCTGTCTATTCCCTCTGTAATGTAAGTTACTTTCTTCCCTCTCTTCCAAGTGATAATGATAAAAAAAATGTATCATGTCCTTTTCAGTCCTGATTACAACATGTTCATCTACAATTAGTCTTTACAGGTGTCTGCCTAATCAAAATATACTTCTGGTTTTTTTCCTTAAGAATAGGGTATGGAATGCCATGCTTTCAAGACTTGAAATGCCATATAATATGAAACAAAATCCATTGGCTGAAGGAATTTTAGAGTGTTATAATATTAAATTTCATTTTATAATGTCAAAGGTTCCATAGGCAAAAATTTGCAACAGTTAACAAGTATGACCTTTAAATTAGTCACGTGAAATTCAAGGCATAAACTTTAATATTCACTCATGTACAGCATTTTTTTGCCTAAAACTCCAGTAGAAGGAATGAATCCACCAGTCCTTATTAATATCACACTGATGAGTGATAATGAAGTGATGGTTCAAATCTATAGCATTCACCTAAGTAAGAAAACAGAATTTGGCCAAATGAAAGAGAAGATCCTTAAAATAGTTAAGATTTCAGCTCCTAAATCAATCATTGAACATTTGCAGTGGTAAGTATGTCAGTAAACTGCTGCTTTTCATCTTAGTTTTTAAGGATTTTCTTAGTTTGGGAAACCTGGTGGGCTAAGTCACAATTAAAATAATCTTGTTAGATCAGCTCACACATTTGTACCATATATAAGTAGATGATAACCAAAGTCCTTTTAGTTTGTTTTGTTTCAATTGCAGTGTAGAACTTACAGTCTTTGCTTGACTCTAGATCAAGGATGCTTGAAAATAGATTTTTCAAAAAAGGAGAAAAATAGCACACAAAAGAATACGTTTTAAAAATAAATGAGCCTTGGTAGACCAAGACTCATCTCTACTGTCACCTATACAAATACAAGAATTGTGAAACATACAGTTATGTCAAAGACACCTTCTGCAGCTTTGCAATAGGATCCATGAGACACGTTTACTACAAGACATGCAAACTTTTCCACTAGTGCTTCTCATCAAAGCTTAAATTCAAATATGATCTCTCACAATTCCTCAAAATTAACATAACTATGTACCTAAGAGTTCTCTTGATTTAAATTAATTATTTGGTATCACCATATGTTATTTTGATACAGATTATTTTATAAAACTGAAAAATGAGTTTATGAAGTCATAGTAATCTGGAATGGTAGCCTTTGGTTTTTAAAGTGCTAATCTTACCCTACGAGTTCCAAAGAATATTTCAAAGTTCCATTTAATTCAGAAGATCTGGGTATATATTCTAAGTCATGCATATCAGAGTTGTACAGAAATTGCTGATATTGAAATTCTGCTTATAGTTTTAGTGTTTGCATGTGAAAAAAGATGCTGAAAAAAAAATTAGGACATACAAATTAGTCTTTGTGTGACTGAATGTGTGGAAAGCTTATCAGGAGGTTTAAAACAGACCAATATGTTAAGGACATCAAATAGAAAACTCTCGTTGAGTTGCTTACAGTATCTAAGTGGTTTTATATGGAGAAAATACAGTCATAAAGCTAGACTTTTAAGAAAGGAATGGCAAAGTTTAACATGAAGAACCTGAGGCCAGACAAATTTAAATAGGACATAAGGCATAATTTTAGTAGTGAATTCCAACCGGTCACTTACACCTTTCTTAGATGGGTGCTGTTAACTCACAGGTCTTAAGATGACCTCAGATATATATTTAGAAGATGTGCTTTGACTAAAACCAAGTTACTGAGACTCAGCACAGTGGTAAAAGGATGAAATGTATGATCTAGTGATAAGTTTGAAGAGGGACTGGATGACCATATAAGTTGCTGGTCCTGAAGTTGTGAGCTATGTGTACATGACCAAATTGCTTACAGAAGTAAGAAACACTGAAGGTATATGCCAGTCTTCAGTATTTTCTTTGGCTATATTTTACCTTTTGGGACACAAAATGAGCAATTTAATTTTCTTTGATATTAATAACCATTTGGGGAGTTAACTGAGTTAATGAAATAATAAATATGTTCTACCATTAACGAACTTCAATAGTTGATTTTTGCTGCATTCTGCTGCTTTTTTTTCCTCTGTTTTTTCCCTTACTACATAATTCAAGGGAAATGCAGTGCTACACTGCAAGACTGTTTTAATGTTAGATTTTTCCACATCATAAACAAAATAGATGCCATTTAATATCTTAAGGAGGATTTAATTCATAATGGTATCACTTTACATTTACATTGGTATGCATCTCTGTTACCTGTGGAATGTTCACACTGTTTAAGAATCACTGCTCACTGTTTATGAAATGAGGTCTTACAAAAGATTTTAGAGTTAATTGCTGAACTTTGGTCCTTTGTTTCAGCAATTCTGTGGAAAGTGTGGAACTGGAGGGATAGAGGGGAGCTCTGCTGAGGACAACATTATGTCTGTAAAGGCACTGAAGAAGAGAGTTTTGTGCTGTCTTCCCAGCAAAAGTAGATTGAAGGGCATGCAAACATGGGAGAACCAACTGTGTCTAACACAAAAATCCATGAGTTACTGTGGTTTCCATGGACCACATATTATGAACAGAACATCTGCAAAGCACTGACAAAAAATTCATGTACATGCAGCAGTTTTTTCCAAATTTACTGAGACAAGGGGCTTACAGTCCCAATCCAGTTCTCTCCATTGTTGTGTGTAATGTCTATTGACTTCAAACAAGCCAAGTATTTGCTGGTTTTATTTTTCAAATGAAAAATTACACATTTCAATTAACCATAGGTTTTTTAAGGAGTTTTATTTGGTGGCTAGTTCTGTAGAATTACAGTAAAAACATGGAAATTAAACCAGCCTATCACGCCTCACAGAGCCAGTCAGCTCATGGTTCAAGCACTGGACTGCTTAGCTGGAACAGCACCATTCCCTGCTTTATATTCAGTGACTGTCTGCATGACTGAGTAATAAAAACTATAATTTTTGAGAAAAAATGTACCAGGTAAAATACAGCTTGCAACAGATTGCCAGACAGGAGATTAAGACAGAAACAGTAGTTTCGTACTGAAAATCATCTTGAACTAAGGGTTAATCAGAAGAATGTGTGGAAAACCTTGACAACTCTTCTACTAAATAGCATTCCACAAAAAATCCTATATGTTTATTGCAGATTTCTGAAAAATAAAGATGAGTCATTTTCTTACAATTAATCTATTCTTTAACAAAGAAAAAGAATTTTCCTAGAAGCAATTCTTTATGTCTCAGAGATCTCTACATGACTTGTCTAGGTTCTAACATCAAGTTATAATAAAATACCTAGTTACTGCAGCATTTTCCTTTTTTCAGGATTGGGTTTTGTCTTTTTCTTTACATATCAGAAATCACTTAAATAGTCTGAGACACAGCTTCAGTGTGACAATGGTATATCCAAAATAATGAGTAGAAATTAGTGAGTTGGGGTGTTTAGAGGGCAGTATTGTTAAAACCACGACACTTATTTTACTTTCTCTCTTATTATTTAAATGTCACTATGTGCTAGCATTGTACAGCTGGAAATAATAACCATCTTCAATTACCTCATCTTTCATGCTTGCCAAAAAATATATGCAATAGCATGTTTAATTCATCACGTTTTGTTTGTACATTAATAAAAGGAAATTGCACAGACAGGAACTGCAAAGTATTGTATGGTCAAAGTAATGAGTAGACAGCAACAGGTCTGGTTTGGAAGTTCAGTGTTAATTTGCAAGCTATGGACCTAAATAAAGTATGGTTTGAAGCAAATTGTGGCTGTGCATTCAATATTTCCAAAACAAATTAAAGGTATATCTCAGTTTCCTTAAGCTTTTATTTTAAATGAGTAACCTTTGCTTCTGGAATTCATGCTAGAACCTTCAGCTGGTTAGCTGATGCATTGATAACCTTTTTGAGAATTTTCTGAAGAGGTTATATAAAAGAACTGGACTATGTGTGACAGGTGAAGCCAGAATTTATCGCCTAGATTTGAACTCAGTGTATTGCATTCTAAAGGCTTTATTCTTATCTTATTCTGTTGAAACTATGGAGGCTAATGGAGGTACCTTCTGAGAGAAAAGTATAAATCAACTCCTTTTGAGTTCAGAGATTGAAACTCTAATTGGTTGATAATTTTTGTCACCTTTCTTTTTATTTTTGTCTAATATTTTTTTTTCTCACACTGTTGAGGTCTTGGAAAGGCTTTCAGTTGAAGGAGAAGAAAAAAGACAGCTAGGAGCAGAATTAAAATTTTTCTTGATTATTATAAAACTTCATCAGAACCCAGGCATAGGAAGGATTTGGAAAAAGAAAGAACTGGGAAAAAAATTTAGGTTTATTTGCACAAAAAGGAAAATTTCCAGCTAATTCCCAGCAGAAAATACAGTTTTCAGTAACTCATTGACAGAGAAAATTTAGTAGAACCCTAAAGTAACACCTGAATCCCAAGCTTATAATGAGTTCCTCTGGAAATCAATCCTTCAACTATTAAAATGCAGAATATTTTCTTTCTCGTGACACAAGATGGCTATTTTGCTGTGGGGACCCTGAGAGTGCCTGCCTATGCACCGAGAAAAATAGGAGGCTGTACTGCTGTATCGCAAGTGCAGGCAGGGGCTCAGGTGCAATCTGTCACTTTGGGTTGTCTTAAGTAACCTGTGTGTCTTTTCCTTTTGCAGAAGTACACAGCAAACAAAAAGAGAGTGGAAAAAGGCACATCTGGGAAAGGGGACACTTCTGAAAAGGCATAATCTTTATGGTTTAAGGAGAAATTTAGTTAGCCTCTCTCAAGCAGTACTCATGTCTCCTTCCTTGAGGGCTGTGATGTACTCTTTGCTCCTTCTGCAGATCAAAAAATATCCAGCACATAATTCCAAAACCCAATTAAGTCTAGTATAGAATTAAATTTAAGAGTTTGAAATGTATACTGATTTAGTCAATTGTGGATTATTCATGCTGGATTTGGATATCTTATTCTGAATAATTTGAGTTTATTTAGTTTGAATAGTAATAGGTCAAGGGATATGATCTCATACTGAAGGAAAGTAAGTTTCTTCATATACAACATTTTCTGTGGATTAACTGGAATTACATCATGTCAAACTGCCTTGAATCTGTTCTTTACTTTCCCTCTGTTGTAAATAACATGTCCTTTTAACATAGATTATTAATCCTTCTTTGAAAATATCCTCACATGATCTGTGTTCGTTCTAATGCAATTGCTGTGGGTGCTGAAACATCTGTAGTACACTACACTAATACTACACCAGCAGCTCTTTTTCTGGCTACCAAGGTCAGGTTTTCTCCTAATCTCCTACTCATCTGTGATCATAATGCACTTGAATCACCTAATGGATTTAAATACCATACATTTGTATGCCTTTGGACCAGAATTCACATAACTGTAGCATGGCATTGAGATACATCTTGTGCATGAATGTGAATAGTTCCTGGGATCTGACTGTCAGGGAAAGAGTGCATAAAAAAAAAAAAAAAGCCTTTCAATGATCATTTAACATATACATATGCACTAGCATGCATATGTCTCCAAAGGAGACATCACAGACAGGATCCTAGTGTCTATTGATGCAACAAGAATCATAAGAACAGCAATTGCATCTGTGGAATATCACTGCAGAGTACAGAAACCCAATTTCTGTTCCCTTTTACTCCAATATACAAACATACAAAAACTATCCATCGTTTGTGCATTTTATATTCATTACTTTTTCTTGGTATGGTTTGGCGTTTGTTGGGATTTTTGTTATTTTTTTTCTCTGTTTCATCTGTGTAAAAAGAAAGTCTTTCACCAAAGCAGCTGATGACAGAAATGAAGTATTGCACAATTATTCATAGCCTTCTAAGGCACAGTGAAAATCTTTAGGGAAATTAATTCCTCAGAATGAGTTCAGATGCACATTTCATTCAGTGGGAATCCTAAGAAAAAAGTGCCCAGAAACTGTAGGATGCTTGTGGCATAAGACGTTTTCATATATTCTCTGATTAATATCACTTAACCCACAAAAATAATCTCTGTGGATTTGATCTGGACACCCCTGTCTTCTTATGAGGTGAAGCAAAGGTCAAGAATAGATGCGTGGGTCCAACAACGTTGGTTTATAATTCAATGTTGCTTATTGCAAAAAGCCAGATTACCTTCCAAGCATCAGGACATCATTGGTTTTTTGACAGAAGCTTTCCAAACCAGTAACTGCTGAAGGTGGAAAAGGAATGTTGGAGAAGAATCACTACGCAAGTGTGGTTTCCCTACAATCATCACTGAATGCCTACTGTTGGGCAGTGTTGGAAACAGGACCCTGATCTAATTATTGCACTCTGTTTTTATGGCTGACTTCTGCCACAGCAGTTCTTGTTATTGCTGCAGTCTGAATGCAATGTCCTTTTTCACACTGAAGGGGATGAACACTGCACCCCACAGAAAACAGGATTACCCCACCTAATCTGTGAGAAGTAAGGAAGCTCCTTATCTCTGTGAAACAACATATTTGGGCCCAGAAATCATGTCATTGAGCTATCACTGTGTTGACACAAGAAGCTAAATTAAGTATTTCATCTCAATTTTATGGTAAGATGTCAACTCAGTGAATGAAGTTTAATGAAGATAGATTAGATCTACAACCACTTTCAGGTGTTACTATGCCACAGACAGTTTATTGTGGAAATTTTTTTTTTTTATATAGAATGTAATGAGGAAAAAATGGAGAAACAGATAATTACTGCTAGATAAGATTTCCTCCAAGCAATGGTTCATCAGGAGATTAGCTTTCACCACATTTTCAGTCCTATTTAACGTGAGTTTTCACTTAGGTTTTGCAGTACACAGCCCTGCACTTAGTGTTCTTTACCTGTATGTCAAGAGAAGGTCAGAGAATTTTTAAAAGGTGCAGAGAATTTTTAAAAGCAGAAAAACAGGTACTTGATGCCAAACACAGTCTCAAAGACCTCAGAGGCTGAGGATTATGACTGCTTTATAGAACCACAGAATCATAAGATGGGTTGAGTTGGAAGTGACCATAAAGATCATCTCACCCCAATCCCCTTGCCAGATGTAGGGACACCCTGCAGTAGAGCAGGTTGCTCAATTCCCCATCCAACCTGACCTTGAACACTTCCAGGGTTGGGACATCCACAATTTTTCTGGGCAACCTCTTCCTGTGCCTCACCACCCTTGCAGTAAAGAATTTCTTCCATGTAGCTAATTTAATTTTTTTCTTCTTTCCCTTTGAACCCTGTATTCCTTGCCCTATCACTACAGTTCCTGACAAAGAGTCCCTCTCCAGCTTCCCTGTAGGCTCCTTCAGATACTGGCAGGTTGCTATGAGGTCTGCACACAACCTTCTCTTCTCCAGACTGAGCAGCCCCAACTTTCTCAGCCCATCTTTTTAGGGGAGGTGCTGCAGTCCTCCTATCAACTTTGTGGCCTCCTGGGAACTTGCTCCAGCAGTTCCATGTCCCTCTTACGCTGGGGACACCAGGACTGGACACAGTGCTCCAGGTGGGGTCTCAACAGAGCAGAGCAGAGGAGCAGAATCCCCTCCCTTGGCCTGCTGGCCACTCTCCTTTGGATGCAGCCCAGGATTCCCCTGGCTTTCTGGGCTGTGAGCACTCACTGCTGGCTTGTGGTGAGCTTTTCATCAGCCGTCACACCCAACTCCTTCCCCACAGGGCTGCTCTCCATCACTTCTCTGCCCAGCCTGTGCATCTGTCTGGGACTGCTCCAATGCAGGTGAAGGACCTTGCACTTGGCCTTGAACTCCATGAGGTTTGCTTGGTGCCACCTCTCAGGCCTGTCCAGGTCCCTGTGGAGGCCACCCCTTTCCTCCCCTGTCTCGACTGCCCCACACAGCTCAGTGTCATCAGCAAACTTGCTGAGGGTGCCCTCAGTCCCACTGTCCATGTCACTGACAAAAGTGTGGAATTATATTGGCCCCAGGACTGAGGCCTGAGGGCTTCTCTTGCATAAGACAAAGAAAAATTTTGGAGGGAAGAGCCTCCAATGAAAATTAAATTCTTATGACCTCAAACATTTCCTCTGGTAGAGCTTTACTTAAGCAAATTCGAAATAACTTGTCCCCCTCTTGCCCTTTCAATTTAGCATTAACAACGGCTCTTCTTGTGTCAGTTCTTCATTATTTGTGGTCTCTGCACTCTGTGAATATTTATTTTAGTGTCTTTTCACAGAATATTTTTCTTTAGCTACCTGTATATAATGTTTGGGGTATAGTTAATCACTTGGGAGTGGGAGTTCTCTCTTTTCCCGATTAAGCCACATCTATGCAATTTTTATGAAACTTCATTGAACATTCCTTAAAAGGATTACTTTAGAACTGTCATAACCATTTTTCAGAAACAGAAATATAATACTTTATAGCTTACCGAGACTTTTGGAAAAAAATCTGAGAAACAATTGCTAATGAACAAAGTATTTTCAAAATACCCAAACCCAACATTTCCTCTTATCAAAGTTTGCATAAGTCTTTGTATCACTCCTGAATATCCAAGCTTAAATCCCAGGGTTTTGTACATATACAGAGAGGCAAGCAATTTAAATAGAAATTGGCAAGGTTTGAATATTGCCTTTTGGCATGACTTGCTTTGGTCATTTTCAGTTTTTAACCATAAAAAGCCTCAGCAACAAGTCAAATGTATAAATAGATATTTTTACATCAGTGAGTCAATTATATCCCATGATACAATTCAATATACAATTCAGAATTGGTTTTGCTTACTCAGGGACCATTAGCATCCTCTATTCGGAAACACGTTAGCAACATTTAATTTTAGTGGCCGCACACTTAGATATGAATATCTGAGGACTCAGGGCTGTTCTTGGCTTTGGTTTTGGCTGAGATCTTTAAATCTTTCAAAGGAGGGGGAAAAAGGGGGGAGTGTGGAGGGACAGATGTAGAATGAGCTTCAAAGAATCTGAGGGCCAAATGTAGGGTTGTGACAGAAAATTACCTGCGACTGTGACTGAGGGTTTCAATTTCTCATCTCTTTTACATATACCAGTCATCAAGATACCTATGTGAGAAGTCAGGGTGGTAAAGCTGAAGACAGTATATTTGTTTAGAAATGTCCAAAACCAAACTCAGATAGGAAAAGGGAATTCAAAATTCTTAAATACTATTATCATATCTTAAACCTGTTGAGTATTCAGCAATAAAGTCTATCTTTTGAAGAGCTATTCTATTTCTTTTACATTTTGGGGGGATTAATTGTTGCAGACAACTTATTTTATGGGGAAATATATTTCTGTCTTTGAACCCAGAAATCTTGCCAAAACATTTGGATTCACCTTATCCACTATTTCAACAAACAGAGAGCTAGGTATTTTATATGTTGCTGTTGAAAGGCCATGTTTATATTAAGCTGGAGATGTGTACTATTCTATAAGAGGCTTGAAAGAAATTATGCAGCCATAGGGAATGCCTTTCTAACTTCATAAGCAACAGGGGACCACTCAGCAGGCCATTTGTTACAAACTCTGTAACCTTCATAAAATACCTTTAAACATCTACGTGCAAGCATATGTCAATGCAATATTATTTTAATTGAGTTTACCTTGACCTGTTTTGTTGCTTCATAGTTTAATCTAAAAAAATATGAGGCAATGCAACAACAGGAATATATTTATGAAGTCCAGGAGTTTAAAGGTTTCTACTGCTACTGATAAAATTTCAGGAAATTAGAAGTTTAGTATGTGAGCATTATAATGCTTCTTTTCTAGAGATGTTTCTGAAGATCTGAGAAGTCAGTAGAAGAAACCTCAGTGACAGCTGAGTAACTGAGTTCAAATTAAAATATAACACAACTAGATAATATTTTCTTTCTAGTCTACTGAGGACTTCTAAAATCCTTAACGAATTCATAGGATCTGATGATTTCAAAAGAGAGGCGTTAGAGAAATAGAATGACTGTCTCCCCTGCAGCTGTCTTTTGCACTTAATACAGAGTATATAGACAACTTTTTAATGTCACATATGTACAGACATGCTCAGAGCATCTGTTCGGAGGCAATCCTGATCTTCTAGGCTGTAGGAATGTCCATGTGACATCTCTCTCACCTAATGATATGTAGCTTTCTTTTTGCTGCTCATGAAATTATATATTTGTCTATTCAAAGTTTATTCTGAGAAATTATATTCTTTTATTCTCCATAAAAAATATTCACTGAATAAATTTTTTAATCTAAGACCATGGTCTTTTGATAAGCATATGAAGCATTCATCAACAACATTAGTATATCCATATTATATGCTATGCTTTTGAGTACAATGTCTATTAATCATATTAAAAGAAGTTACTCTATAATTAACCCAGAGACCATCTATTTACTTAGTTTTCAGCTAAGCTATTCAGACTCTCAAGGCTTCACTGATAAGTAATAATAAACAATTCTTGCAATGACTGACAATAATGTAAAACAAATGAAAAAGTAATCACCAAGGAACAATTTGATGCTTCATTACACTTCTGTTAGTTCAATTTTTGCAAGAACAAGAGAATTGATATTAATATCTTCTGAAAAGCTCTTCAATAAATCTAAGTGTGCATCTTTGAGAAACAATTTTTTTTAGCGAAATTATTTCTGGCAGTTAGTTCAGAAACAATCTGAGGATCACTTTATTTCCCTCTGTAAATCCTGAAATAAAGATCATTCTTTTAAAATTTGCTGCTTGGTAGTTTACCTGCCAGGGGAAACGTGAAGTAGATTTTGCTTTTGTTGTAACTGGGATGTAATTTCTAAATCTTGGCAAGAGATGGGTAAAAAGTATGTGTCACTTTATGATTCTCCCAAGCTTTTCCTCTTTTATATTTTTATTTTCATACACCTGTATCCAACTGATGTATCATATTTTGTACTGAGTTATTAATACTTGGTGCATGAACCATCTTTTGTTATGAACTTGTATAACTGGCTCTAAGTGCACCACTTGTGCGTTACTGAGGTAGAAAATTCAGGTCCACTCAGCCTTAAAATGGAAGGCTTATTTAACCAGTTTGGTTGCAGCATGAGAACTTATATAACCACTGACACACAAACAAATTGTGTGACTGATATTTATTTTGGTACATCTTTGATTTCCCAACCAGAATGACCTGTTACCTATTTACATCTGCAGACAACTTGCGACAAGATTCCTGGGCATCTTGATCTCAAGAAAAAAGAAATCTCAGTCCTGTCTCCGGATTCACAATGTCTCAATGTGAATCTCTAAGTCCTTTTGTCACTAATCCCTTATAAAGTATAAATTAACAATATGCAGTTAAAATAGCTTCTTTATAACTGCTTGAAGTTTGCACGTGGGAACAAGGTTGACCTCTTCAACAAAAGCAATATAAAAAAAGCTATTTACCACTGATTGGAAGAGCCACACTGAGTTTCATTTCCAACTAAGGATAGCAGAGACAAAATACAGTTCCTTTTTGGGTCTCCAACAAAGACTGAGCTTTGTATTTGTGACGAAAATAGCCCAGCAGCCATCAAAGAGCTTCTCAGAAAGGTCTTACAGTAGTTCACCATACTACCTAGTTTCTAACTTCTGCCTTTTGGCATCCATCTCTTCAAACACTGATTTGAAGCATTATGACAATATTTATCATGATTTAGTATTATTTATGCTAATTTTCTGATATATTTAAATTTCCAACTTGGAACTAAATAGAAAATGGCTGCACTGAGTCTGCCAACAGTTGGATCTATCATTGTATATAGCTCTTGGTAGTTTCTATATCAAACTGCATTAGATACACCAGTCAAAGTAATAACACTGAGAAGTTCACTTCTTATTTTGTGCTGTGTTTCATCATAACTGATGAACAACTTAATGTTTTCCTTAAGAACCTTGGGGGCTCAGAGGGTCTCAGTCTGTGCTGCAACCTTCTCCATCACTTGGGTCTGTACAAAATACAAGGTTGTCTATCACATTCCCTCTAAGTTACACTGCAAGTGAAAATCATTCCTACTCATTGTTACAATAGTTCAGTGGATAAAGCACTGACTGGGGAGACCTGTATTCTGTTATTTCCTCTGTCTCAGGAAATTCAAGTCTATGTCTTCAATCTCCAGAAAAAATCACCACTATAACTGCAGGTTATAATGATAAAGAAGAAACGAATTCTCTGCCACTTCTGTTAAAAATGTTCTTCTCTAATTTTAGACAAAGAAAAAAACCAAGTACAAGAGCAAAACACTTATCTGAGCTGTGAAAACCTGTATGTGAACACAATTCCCCTGTAATAGCTAAGCAAAACTTGGCCTTAGCCTATACTCCAGCAGCCACTTATGTATTTTCCATCAAATAACCACTGAATGAAATATAAAAGTTTTCCTTAGAATTGATTTTGGCTTCCTTTTTTCTAAGGAGAATGAAGTAACCTCGAGACCAGGGGAAATGAAGCATCCCCTTTTAAATCATTCTGGCTTGCTTTCAACTCTCCTACCCAGATTTTATCGTTATTGCTCCATGATTTGTTATTTTGCCATTAATCTACAAAGCTGTAATTAACACTGCAATTATCTTTCTTTTCCATTTGTGTGAAAAAATTAGGAGAAGCATCAGAACTAGAGGCAGAAAACATATTGTGAGGTGATAGAACCATACAGTTGGATAAAGATCCCTAGACAAGTTTATGCTAAATATTTTTTTGAGCAGAAGGAGGTAGCACAGGAATTGCCACTGTTCTTGTCATCATACTATTTTAATGCATAAACCTTCACTTTTTTTCATCAATAACAATACCATACATATTCTCCAGTAGTAGTACATGTTTACAATTAGAAAACAGATTCACGCTCTCTGACCCAATTCATTGTTCTACTTGCTGGTTCCCAAGCCTAAATAAACAGATTAATGTTCTCTTCCAAGTTAATATTAGTAAAGACCCTGTCCAGGCAAGGAAAGAAGAGGTCTTCCCCATGGTCACTGGTGTTTTCTTATGCCGAGTATTGCTAAGGGCTGGGTTTTGACTTTTACGAATACTTGATCTTGTTGCTGCTGAGTTGCTCTGGCCTCACCAGATGAATCCAGCTGCTCTGAGTCCAAACTCTTCAATGCTGTTTTGAGCCTCTCAGTGTCTGGCTCTGGTCTCTGTCACTAAAAAATTCAACATAGGTATGTATATATACACACATATAGATATACATATATTACACTTCATATTTGTCTATAAATATGTTTTTTATTTCCTTTTTTTTTCTGCTGAAACCAACAAAAAGTGCTGGTTTCAACAGAAGGGCCTCATTTTTTCTCTTTTCCTACATTTATCCACTACAAGATGCTACTCATCCTTCTGAATTTTTGCATTAGCGCTTAGGAAGAAGCTTATAACTGGGAAAATGGACTAACTATAGGAATATTTCTTAGTTTATCCAATTTTTATGTCATAATGTAGTTTTAAGAGATCTGGAGTAACAAGATATAAGCATCTTATAGCTATGCCTTTATTAATTTTTAAAAGTCTATTGGATTGTTGTATTATATTATGTTTAGATCTATCCACAGCTGTACTATTGACTTTGACAGTAATGTGATCTGGACATTTCCATGACTAGCCTCAAAGTGCAGACTATCATTATAGTCTGGATGTGCTTGCATAGGCACTTTTTTTGATTAAGTGGTATGATTATTTTAGGTATGATTATCTAGGATGCTTGGATTTAGCCTTAAACTTACATACCAAAACCCTCTCCATTCAGGCAATGAACAGGGGGTTTTTTACCTCTTTTATAAAAATTCATCATTTTTTAAAATCATTATTCACTCAAATATGAGAAAAAAACAATTCAGTGTTGCATTAAAGTTTGATGTCTTCCCTAGAATTTCCAGAAGCTTTTGATTTTAGTGGAACTTCTTGCATTAAACCCTGAAAAGAATGTTCTCCCAAGGTATGAAAATATGAAACCATTAAACTCTAAGCTTTTTGTGGTACAGATTCAGACATTCTTTATGTCAGAATTAATACAGCTAACCACACCCTATAGAAACCTGGGGGAAAATGACATCTTCTAAGGAAATGGGTAACTTTCCTTTGTAAATTTGGATTCAAACTGGATATTTAAACCTTGGCCTCGCATGTCCGAGCACTATGCCTGAGTCATTCCACTGCAGTCTTTTCAGCCTTGGCTTCTCCAAGTTGCTATGATGAATACTGCTCACCTCCTGAGGCCTCCAGAAGCCTTTGCTATCCTCTGCCTCATGTGCTTCATTTGAAGCTAGAGGTTCAGTGGCTTCACTGACTGTCTGAGTCATAATACAAACTAGGTCGTATGTACCCAAGCTGAATGTCCCAATCATTGGACCCATGAATCACCTTCTCTAATTTTCTGGCCCAATGTCTCTGTTCAATTATTTAAAGAATCCATGACCTTTTCTGCCACAGATAAACATAGCTGGTGATCAGAGCACCTAGCTGTAATGAGGGAAACTCAGGTTGAAGACCTTTTGCTCCATTCTGGTCTGTTCTTATTTAACTGCTCTTGGGTGCTGTGGGATAACTTCTCTACAGTTTTGTTCCTACAGATATTTGTGTCTTCCTTACCCAGTCTGAAGTTTATGAGTATATAAAATGCAACTAATTTTAAGGAATATTTTCTGAGGTGAGGAACAATTCCTCCTATTTCCAGTCACCAGCATTTGAGGATTAGCATCTTGGCTTCCTGTTATTCATTTAATTATTTGTATTATACTTTCTGTTAGGCATCATATCTTTTTAATGGGCAAAATGGAAGAACTGCTTAGGTGCTCAAGAAATATTATTTTTCCATATAGTATCGTTTGAGTTCCTACTCCATACGATTCCTAAATTATTTTGGTATGATAAAAATAATTCTTTTTAAGTGTTTTAAAATCACTTTCCTTGTCCAGAGGTATTTGACATGTAGTACATTGTAAAAAATTACTATGCTAATGTTGCTATCCTCAAGGATCTAAAACTCAGTAAGGCTCTTGAAACCACGAGATGTTCAAAAATATTATCTTTTGGTTAGTTTTTTCATTCTTTAAACTGCCTAAATTAGTAGAGTGCACTCAGGTTACATTTTTAAGCTTTTCTATGACCTCCCTAAAAGTGTAGGAATTCATGCTGATTAAAAGCAATAAACACTGAGATTAATGTATCAATGTAAGACCAGAAAAGAGGACAGAAATCTCACTAAAATTTGCAAAGCTTAAAATAAAACAATTTCTGCAGGTTAACCCTCTGCTACCAAGGCTCAGTATATTTCTGCTGTAAAGTAGATCTGTTGAAGACTTGAAGCTGTTTTGTTTTGGATCATGGATTGACATTATATTGCCCTCCATTCATAGTGTTTTACAAGTAATGTTCACGCCGTACTGTGGTATGCTTGGGTGTAAGCTGACTTATTCCTGAATATATCCACCCTAACATTTTTGTGTAAATTTTCATAAATTCCAGAAACACCAAAGGCTAGACAGGTTCTCAGCACAGAATGACAGCCTAAAACTGCTTCCAGAAGAACTAAAAGTCACAACCTGAACTTTTTTCTCATGTCCATTAATCTATCTGAAAAGCTGCTGGGTTGGGCATGAACAGGCGTGTTGTCTATTACAAACAATGAGCCACTTACATTTTAATGTGAGAATATGATTCAGAAAATCTTGGAATATCTACTTGTATCAACTGTTGCAGTTAGAGCTTTCACATATACCCTAGCTCACACAGGCCTCTTTTCTTGGAAATCAGTGTAATATTTTTGCTCCCATTTTTTTCTCATCTTTGAGATTGTTTTACTTGAGATACAATTTTTTAGAGAATTTGGTGCTTGACTGCAATAAAATCAAAGCAGCAGTTTTTTTACCCTAGTGGTAACTTAATACCTTAGTACATGGTGAAAGGGTGATTGTATATTATTATCAGACTTGGAGTGATGCATGTTCAGGAAGAATTAAATTCAGAAACATATATTAAGGCAACATGTGGTCTGGAAGACTGCAGGAAGTAATGCAAGGGAAGGTGCCAATTTAGTTTCTATTGGCATCATTTAAGTAACTGAACTGCACTTTCTGTAGACCATTTCTACGCACAGGAGATGGTTATTCTGTCATTAATGTTCAGTATTTCCAAACTCTACTTTCTTCTGAGATCCAATATTAGTGCTCTGGTTTCTAAAAACAATGCACATCCATACCAATACATGGGCACCTAGGAGAGCTACTCAGTATTTTTGAATGTCAGACCACTGAGGAGCTCTATTTTTGAACTCCAGATCTGCAAATCTTGATCCAAATTTCCTTGCTTTCACTGAATCCATTAGGAGCACTGCAGGGTCTTTCAAGTCTTCATCAACATTTACAAATGAGCAATACACACTTTATTTTGTTAATACTCTGTTTCTCTGCTGGTTGACGCTTCAAAAGTGTTTGGTTGGAAAACAAGCCCAAAGAATGTTCTGATTTTATTCTTTACTTTTTTTTTCCCCCCTTAATTGCGTACTATCTTGAGAACTTGCCAGATAGCTTTCTGACAGCTCTTCTATGCTGAACGTATCATTCCCTTGTTCTGTCAGAATGATAAAAAATCAGTTGTGTGATTTAGGATCTGCTAAGTAATTAACATCATCTCAGCATTATCTGTGTAGAAAATATTATGTTCTCAATCTGACTTGATCTGGAAGGTCAAGCTGTGACCACCTGCTGCCTGCTTATAAGGACTCAGCACCAGGAGCATGGTTTTGCCAGATGAAGTAAATATATTCTTTATAGTGTATATATAAAGAAGGCTTTGGACTGCTTCTCTCTAATCCTGTCTATCTAGTTGTCTACCGACATATCTTGAATACCCATTGCTTTAATGTCATGGTGCCACACTTTGTAAATTGCAGAGCCACCCAATAATTTGAGTCTTGATATACGTTCTTTTAAACTGGATTAATTCATCCTTCTCTGCTTTTATTTCTTTTAGGGAACTAGGATAATGTGTAAATTAGAACAATAAGCAATATGGAACTTCACTATGAGAAAACAATTCCTTCAAACAGAATGAATTGGGGTTTTGCTGTTTCTATATTTCCTATTAGCTCCTTTCATCTGGGAAGGAGGTTATAAAAAACAATCTACCCGGTTATAATATCTCCTTGTGGGAGATCAAAAATCATACAAGAAAAAAAAAAGACGTGAACAAAAGCAGGTCACACCACATTTTGCAGTATAAATATTTCCTTACACAAGGAGAAATCCTCTGTAAAAGATATTTTCAAATACAACTTTCACTTAAGAATGAGTTATCTTCATGAGGGTAAAGCCAAATAAATATTTTTATCTGAGTTTGGGTTTTGGGGAATTAAATGAGATTATATATGTATTTTATCTAACAAAAGAGTATCTGAGTGAACAAAGAAGGGGAGGTTTTCTATGCATTGGTATCAGAAACAAAACTGATTTTTGAAAGTATAAATCTCTGCAATTTTATGCAAAATAGCTGTTCACTTCTGCTTGCCTCAGGAAAAACAGTTTGCCTTAAAAAAGCAGTTATTAACTCTTTTGTAGACACTTGGATAAGCAAAAAACATCAATTTCTGATAATGTAAGACAGAACTACCCTGAACTACTACACTACACTACTACAGATGTGAATGTCATATGTTCCACTGCTGGGTCAAGGCAGCCTTGTTCTTCTGTCCAGTTGAAATTAGTTGTACTAAAGAAAGTGAGGTCACCCTGCAGAAGACACAGTATTAAGCATCCCAGGGTGTTAGAGAGCAATGAAATATACAATTACCCTCAACAGCAGTTCTACAAGCTGTGTGATTCCTATGCATTTACTGATTATCTTTATTTGTATTATTCTTTTTTCGGTAGTGGATATAAATTACATACCATTATGGTCCAACAGCAAATAATGAAATGACAATACCATCCATGCCACAGCACTGTCTGGCATTCATGTATCTCTTTAGAGGTGTTAAGAGAAAAGACAGGGTATTGCAGCTGAGTGCACTTTATGATGGAACGCTCTAATAGAGATTTAATATATTTATCTACCTTCTGAAGCCAGCAGCTATAGTAACTGCAAATGGCTGGCTGGCCACAGTTATTATCTGAGCAATCTAAGTAGTTATGTTTTGAGCTACAGGGTGTTGAAGATAATAGTTCACTCTAGACTAATGCCTACATAATGTCAGATTGCCTTCTCCTTTTTACTTGCTGGTCAAGCCCAGCTGATGATGATTGACTTAATGAGAGTTATAACCTGGCCCATAACCTAAGGAATAAGAGCACTGTTTACAGACAAGAACAATATTATGCTCCTTGGGGAATTTGATGGATTTTGCTAGTTTTGGAGCTCTTTAACTACTCGAACTTCTGTGGTTCCTGTATCAAATCGTCAGTTGATAATGGTATCTTCAAGGGTTTACTGAAATCACTTAAATCTTTCACCTAACAACAAATGAGTTCTTGCCCAAGATGTGCAATTGGACATTCATCTTGTTATTACTGTCCCTCTCTCCTTCTTTCTCTGTTTTTTTCACTCCCATTAGTGTGTTTCATTTACATCCAGATCCTAATAAATGTGTCCTCACCGGATGATGTTCAATTTTCATTATTGCACGCAGCGTTTTTATGTGCTTGTGCAAGATCTTTTTAAAAAGTACTCCCCACTCTTCCACACCCTTAGACTTAGTTGCCAGTGCATATTTCACTGCCTAAAACACTAGGCATGTTTCCTTGTTAGGCTAAAAGAAAATGGCTATTACTCCTTTAAAGGATCCCTCCCCCTTCTTCTTTGTTTGGTAGAAGAGGTCAGGGTGAAGAGGCATCACCTGAACTGGAGGGGCTCAGGTTAGACTTTCTGGGAGATTTTATGTAAGCATGACTAAAATGTTTAGCAACACTGCTCAGATTTGTACGGAGAAAAAAAGTCAATACTTTATCTACACCATGGAGAGAGCAAAGATTTTATAAAGAGGTAGACATAAAGAGGCTAATGTGAGGGTCAAAAATATTTGAAAATAAAGAAAAGAAAAATAAAGCATCACAGTTATTTTCTCCTTAAACTAAACTTCTTTGTTGGCATGGACTGACTAGATATACATAAAACTGAGCCCACAACTGAAGTATGTGTTTACACCATACTGAGTAAATAAATACAACCCTATTTCTCCGAAATTCTAAAATCTTAAAGCAATAACATATAACCTGTACTAAGGAACCCTCAGCATGTTACAAAGATAGACTTTGAATGCAGCAGCTATATGAGTAGCCTCCAAAGCATCCTTGTTCCTCCCAGAATGGTAGCATTCACTCTGTGTACTTGGTGAGCCAGAATACATTTTGATAAAACTCTATTGACTTGGATAAATCAATAACAAAATTAACCCCAAGGCTTTTTTTTTCAGGAAAAAGAAGCATTGTTAATTATTATCTTTGTTTATTTTTCTTGTTCTAACAAGACTCTTTTTCACCTTTCATCCTCTTTGAGCTGGAGTAAAATATTCTACTTACCCCTTGGGGCTGAGTACTTTTTACCTACGTAGCAAAGAACATTCCTACTTTTCCACCATTTTTGAAAAACGTTACTGTGATTTCTGTGGTTTTAACTTATCTTTCTTATGTTCACTGATGATGTCAAACAAATCTTGTCCAGAGTACCACAGACTTCTCTCTCTATGTTTCCTTTCAGGAAACTGTGTTCAGGATACGAATTTCTTTGGACCAGCCATGCTGGGGGTCTTGTAATACTTAAGGTGATTATTCTGATCCTTTGTTCATTTATGCCCTCATGAGTGTTCCAGACATATGGGAAGAAAAGCAATTTGTGAATGTGTTTGGAATAGCCAGCAACTCTATCAACACACTTGAAAGCTGTGAATAATGATAACAACTAATAATTATAATAATTAATATTAATAAGGATAAACCCCCTGATGTGAATGATATGCATCTGGGTTCTTTTCTTAAATATTACCACCAGCTGAAAGACTACCTGTGTGACACTTTTAATAGGGCTATTCACTCACTTAGTACTTGAATACTATCCCTTGTATCTTCTTCCACAAGCCAGTTTTCTCTACATAACACAGGGCTAAATCTGTATTATCACTTCTCAGTGCAAAGGGAACACCTGATCATCAGCAGATCCATCTGTCCAGAAGATGCTTTTCCATCC
The DNA here is from genome assembly GCF_017639235.1 of Corvus kubaryi. NCBI lineage: Eukaryota > Metazoa > Chordata > Aves > Passeriformes > Corvidae > Corvus > Corvus kubaryi. The sequence goes on from NW_024581096.1 coordinate 7,862,021, forward strand.
CACTTGCTCACCAGTGGGAGAAGGAGGAAAAGATGACCCAAATGGCACTACTTATTGTTCTCAGTCCAGAAGGAGACAGAAGTTATGGCAATGATGCCTTGAGAACCCTTATCATGGATTAAAAACTATGTTGTCAAAAGGTAAAAAGAAATGGTTCTTTCACTGCCAGTTGAGGATAAAAATACCAAAAGGTTTTTGCTTTAGTGCTTTCAAATTCAATAATCATTTATCAGTTTGTTTTCCTTCTGTGCTAGGGAGGACAGGTAGTCAGAGCAGAGAATACAGATTGTTCCAGTCAGCTCCTGTTCAGCTGATAATTATATACACAGCTGTATGTAGCCAGCGCCTGCCAGCAGAGGCCTGACCCAAACAATTAACCTTATATTAACACCCCTAATGGTGATCATCTGTTGCCATATGCCTGAAGGCTGAGCTCTAACTCAGCAAGGAGACCATCTACTCCTCAAGTCACAACTGATTCTTGATCACAAGGTACTGAGCTTGAGTTGATTTTTAAAATGTTTGTTGGTAATCTCTTCCTTCTAAGGAAGAATAAATACCTTGAGAAAGAAAGTAATTGTTTCAGGAAAATCTGTGGGACCTGCTTACATGAAGGCAAATGATTATACAGTTTATTCTAAATAACCACTTAGATTTTGTGTTTCTCCTTGTCTAGAACTACTCTGCACTAAAACCAAGGACAAACTAGAAAAATTCCTTTTCTAGCTTATTTGCCATCTGGACTGAATCTGTTCACTGCCTCTGTATTGAGCACAGTTGTTTTTCTAGGTGTAGTGGTTGAATCCAAAAGCAATTTGAAACAGCCACTGTGTGCAGTAATTTGTCTTGTATTCAGGCAGTGATATTTAAACGTATGTGTGCTAAGACCAGTATTTGCTGCACCACTGCTGGTGTTAATCCTTGTTTATACTGTGAGTAAGCTGCCTGGCAGGTGTTATATTTTTATTTCAAATCTGTTGCTTTCCTGGATTTATTTTTTGTATCACTGTTGTCCTAAGAAATCTCTTTCTTTTTTTTCTCCAGCAGCAGCCCAGACCTGAATATGTACTAGAACAGCCACAGTGGAAATCTACAAAACATTAGCATTTCCACATCGTTCATACAATCAAGAGTAAAGTAGAATTGAAGAAAACAGTGGATTAATAATAAAAAAAAGACCAGTGGATATTTTAAAGGGAGTTGTTTCATTATCAAAAGCAAAAGGGCCTTTTTTTTCCATCCCCAGTATCATATTTTATGTATGATGCTTCCATGTACCTCTTTTTCCTCAATCGATACATATGCAAAAGATTATTGATTGTTTGGGCAAGATATGTTTAATGCTTTCTACTTTGCCCATTATCATAAAATCTAGAGGGACTGAGAGGCTAAAATACATTTGGATATGTACTTGGATAAGTGCAGAGAAGTTTTATTAATGAAGCCCACTTCAAGGTTAGCTGATCAATAAACGTTAGTATGACTTTCTTGGTACAACTGCAAACTGGGCCCTACAAAAAGTGTTGCATGTTAGATTTTGAAAGTAATATAAAATATGCTTGTTTACATCCTCCTTCAGTTTTCAGTATTCTCCACCCCAAAGAAACAAAGAATATGTGGTACAGACAACAAATAGGAAAGTTTGACAAATTATGTGGTACTAAGAAAACATACATTCTTCAGTAGTGCCTATAAAATTATACACTATATACTACAATATCTTAAAATCCATTCTTGAAGGAAGAAATGGGCCATATAAAGTTATTTTTTTCATTAGTCCAGCTGACTTATTTCTGCATTCAGTGTTTACCACCATGAATTGCTAAAGGAAGAGGAAGAATGATGTAGACAAAAATTTCAGGACTGAATTCTTATACCACTAAATTTTCTCTTTTGCACAGGTTTTTCATTTTCTTTCCAGTTCTGATCTCTTGAGGTGTTATGATCTCTCTGTTCTCTTCAGCTTCTTTGAGAAAACGGCATTCAGCACCTTGCAGTTCCCACAAAATATATCAGGATCTCCACTAAATTCAATGACAACATTCAAATTCCCTATGAGAAAGATAACATCTCCATTGATAAAACCCTTTACTGCAGAAATAAAGTATTTTTGGTACTTACACACACTGAATCAACATAGTCTGGAAACACAAGTCTACTTTTAAAGCCTGTCCTAGAAAACATTGTAGAGAAGCAGGAATATTTTAATACAAAACATGGAAATTATTATGAAACTTTTACAGAACAACTGAACTTAGACTTTCACTGGAGATCAGAGTCAGCATTATTTTGCATGGAATTAATTTCCATTCCTAGTAAATTATTGGTTTCTTATTAAAGTTCCAAACAACCAAAATAGGAACTGCAGTGAAGTGGATCAGATGATCTGAAGAAAAATAGAATTTTTTCTTAATATTTCCCAGAGTTCTCATCCCTGAAATATCAACAGGGACTCCTTCCACTTATGCGGTGGAATAAACTTTTATTCTTAAAATAAAAAGCTTAATTCTGTTTTTAAGTTGCAAAAATGTGGTGGTGAAAGGGAGCATCCTGAGCTGACAGTTGTCTATTAGAATCGCTTTGTATGTCTGATACAATATAACAGCTGGCTATACAAATGGGAGGATTACTTCACAAGAAGGAAAATTCTATTACATTTCTCTAGGTCGTTTTTGTTAAGGTCCCCATGATGATGACAGGGGTGTAGTAATTAGACAACTAGGAGAGGAAAGGGAAAAATCTACTTTCATATTTAGGTAAGCAAGTGTAGTGAAAATCTGGAAGTGAATACGTCTGATGAGATACAGAAATCCTATATTTCTGTTTTTGACAAAGTGCAACAGAAGTGAGAATTTCTAGTAATTTTGGAGTGACCCAGAACAGTACATCTGAAAATATCACAAAAACTTTTGTAAACAGAATTGGATATTGTATATTGGATTTGCTTACATTTTAACAGTAATCGTATACAATATAAAATTAAGAAATTAACAAACCTCTATATTTAAAAAGCATATTACATTGAAAAGCTGTCCTAAAAGGAAAAACGATAGGTCTTTAGTTAACTCTTGACTGTAAAGGGGTTAATTGTGTGAGAAGAAATACAGCATTTTTTACTCTTTGTATGATTCCATCCCAAAATTCACAGAGTTCATTAAAATTTTCATATCTCACCTCCCTCTCAACTCATAAATTATCTAAAATCCATAACTATCCAGTCACCAAAGCTATAGCTATTTTAAAATATTTTTTATTGTCAGGTACTACAGTAGATTGTCAAAGAATTATAATTAAATCCAGTTCTCCCACATAAATTTCGAGTAATTTAAATATATAAAACACTGAGGCAGATGAGTTCCACAGGGAAAAAACTAGCAGCAAGAGCAGGAGAGGAACAGGGCTAATGTCTCTTTATCCCTCACCATTTTCCCACTATGGAACAAGCCAGTGGGAGAAATACTTGCCCCTTTCTGGTTCGCTTGTGGCCTGAATCTGCACGAATATGCATCCTTTGGCCCTTTGGGGCAAGCATGTGGTCCTGCTGCGAGAAAATGGAGACCACTCTCACAGAGATGATCCCATGGTCATGATATGAATCTTCTGTGGGGGGCTAAACCTTGAGCAAGCCCTCCTATTCAGAGTGAAATTCACCTCTGAGGTTTCAGGCTGACTTCCAGTTACATATTTTTACTTATTTCTTTTATAAAAGACATAATGCACCCTAGAAAATGTGTAGTCATTCATCAGGGCAAATAAACTCTCGAATATGTTGAATGAAAGCCCTTAAGCTTCACCAGAAGTACTACTGAAAGGGATGGAATGAGAAATCAAAGAGGAAGCCAGTTGTGATGCCTGAGAATTTTTTGTGTGTGCAGCTATTTTTCTATTTGACACTTTCTTTATTTCTGGGAAGCATCTTTTATTCACTTATTTCCTCTGATTTAATGCTGACTTCAGCAAAATCAAGCCTTTCCTCGTTTTTCTTAATCACTGAGGACTGCCTTAACATGTATTTCAAGGCAGTAGTTCTGGACTTGGCTCTGTGTCTCAGGCAGGCAGACCTCCTCCTACACACAGTTCAATCACTGAATCTGTACACCAGGTGTGGGCATCTGTAAGTTTTCTGTGGCATGATCTGGAGGTATTGTGTGAATTTTAATACCTGCGTAAGATGGGGTGCGTTCGAGAATGAGTGACCATCTGTTTCCTTTCTCCATCAATTTACACTGCAAGGCAAACTTACTTTAGCATGTTGGTTTTGCATTTAAGGGGCTGCATTTCAGAGACAAAGTGAGGTGTATTCAACACCTGTGAGGGTCTTCCTAAAGCTAATGAAGCAAATGACACTCTCATCCGGGGGACTGGCATCTTAAATATATTCAAAAATCCATTTTAGTATCTATGCTGTATCCAAGTGTATGTTTTCATTTGACTTTGGCTTTCTATGCATAGAGTTACCTGACTGCAAAGTGTCCAGTGAACAGTTATGCCACTTGTTCTAGAGTACCACCTGTTGATCCAGATGCAAATGATCCTCTGTTTTCCGGGGTTTGGGATATAAGCACTATCCAGATCATTCTTTTTTATATTGCTGGTGACAAAAATGCTTATACCAGATGCATGCTGGCCTGACATATCAGCTCAGAATGAATACAGCACTTCATCTTTCAGACCACCTACAAAAACTGTACTGACTGTGAGTGAATTATGTAACCCCTGTCTTGATCCTCTTTTAATCCATGGTCCTAAAAAATAAACATAGGAACAAAAATGCAAAATTGTGTTTATGCATTATCAGACTTACAAATCTGAAAACTTCAAAAATTAAGAACTGTAACAGCTGAAATTTCAACAGTAGTATAAGTTTGGCCACAAGAATCATATTAGCTTTTCTATTTGTGCATGTATGTACACAAAAGAATTATTTATTGACCTATGAAAAACACACATGGCATATTTAAAATACTATATATATGTGTGAGGGTGTATCCGTACATGTGCAATATCACCAAGTTAGAAACATTTTGGGAAAATTAATGGAATTTTTTTGTCTTATGTGCAATGAATTACTGAAGCACTAACTATTATTAATTGTCAGTAATTTAATCGGTTGTGCACAGTACAATGGGCAAACTCTTGTTCTGTGGAACATGCAGCAAACACAGGCCAGCAATTCCTTGTTCATTTTTTTCCCTACTTGCCTGACTATTTCTTGGCCTTGGTCATATGCTTGGATCTTTTTTCCCTCGGCAGAAACCCGCATGTTTACAGCATATTTTAAGAGCAATATTCTGGAGAAAAACACACTGGAGTCAATTTTGCTGAGTATTGTAAAATTTTTACTGACTGAATATATACTTTTGAAGTTTTGAAGAAAGAAAATCATAACAATTTCTTAGGTTTCCATTAAGTTGCATTAATGGAGTATTTTTAATGGATAGTTCTCTTCTTAAGCTTGTTTCTGTTAGTAGTCCTCTCTTTCACAGAGGGCATGAAATTCTGCTTCTTTCAAAGTCATCATCACAACCACAACTAACATCCTTCATTCCAGGACTGAGCCCATGAGGGTTAGCGAAGCCTTTTCCACAACACAGAATCTCCATACTGAAGTAGACTTTCCTGTAAATGCCCTCTTTGAATAATGGTCATTCTTCATCATAACTGCACTGAAATTCAAGTTCACTGAAGTCAGAACTGACCCTTAGGTTGCCTTTATACATGAAAAAATTCTTGTAAATCAATCTTGCAGGATGAGAACCATTATTTTCACTCCACAGACATTTAATTTTTACTCCAAACTGCTTTTTCAAGTTAGAAGCAATTAGGTGTTATTTTTCCTCATTGAGTACAGAGATAACATCTAAACATTTCTCAAATCTCTACATATCATGCCACTTTGGTAATTAGATTAGCAAATACAGAAACTTAAGACAAGCTGTGGCTCAGAGCAAAAATAAAAACCCAAAGGTATTTAATTTAGAATGCTTTAAGTTGCTAGAGGCACTTCTTGTGGGTCTTTATTTAAAATTTGAGTCTTTCCATTGAGTTCAGTAAGCTTCAGTTCAAGTCCATATGGAAAAAAATGTCCCTCTAAATAAAACTATTCCACTTCTGTCATGACATTGTAGTAGTTATGGTAATTTTTTCAGACATTGTTTGGTAAATCTCGCTATAATATTTCTGTCTAAGTTAGTTCCCATTTTAGTCTAATATTTAGAGAATCTTCTCTTTTTCTATTTGCAATGTATCACATAAACATGTATTATGCTAGGATACGGGCTTAAAGGGTCAGCAGTGTTTTAAAAACAGTTGTCAGTCTCAAGTAAAACACCTGGTCTAAAGTCCTGTTTCCCTCCCTTTCTCCCTTCCCCCTCCTTTTTTTTGCTAAAATATTTTCAACATCAGTACCACATGCAGACTATGGTTTTTCTTCCTCTGACTTTACAATGCTGCTATGCAAGAATATACTAATTTAAAACTGGGATTTAGAAATAAAAACTGAATTATCTTCCCAAGTCACAATTCCATTTTTAACTAGCCTTACATCTAGGAGAAATAAACACACGGAAAATAAAGCAGAGGTAGTTTTAAAGACTATAAAAGTATTTACATGATATTAATAAAACTTCAAGGATGATTCAGAAAGCAAAAATGCAATAACAACTAGAGCTTTTGTATCTCTAGAACTGTAACTGGAGCAGCAGTGAACAGTTCAGGAGAGCTCTGCAACTTTAGTAAGCTTTCTCATGAACAGTTACATTAAAAAAACCATACTGTTTACCTACCAAGCTATCAGAAAATTTTGCAACCCAATTTGGATCTCAGAATGAGCAGAGCTTCTAAAACAATGCAATTAACTTCTGAAGACCTAATGAAAGAGCTCTTTCAAATCTCATTCAAACATTTGCTGTGTGAACCGAAAAAAAAGCATACAAGAAGCTTAAACTGTTGAGAAAAGAAGTGTTTGTATTTTCTTCCCTGTTGGATGAGAAAAAAATGGGAAGGAAAAGAAGGAAGAGATGGCAAGGTCCTAACACACTTTAAAATTTCAGGTACTCGGCCATCTGTTCTTAACCTGTATTTGCTGAGTAAGCAGAGGCAATTCTAAAATGAAGCTGCTGAAAACCTGCCTTCCCATCAAGAATATAAGTCAATTAGGTCATAAAAGATAAAGTGATTGTAACAATAACAATTCCTGAGTTATACAGTAAATACTCAGTAGATATTTGGTTTACTTCAGATGGAGTTTAATGTGACAGAAAAGACTTTATTGACAAAACAGTGACTATCCATCCTGTTATCCACAGAACAAATCATGCTCTGAGCCAACTTGCAAAGCAGAAATTTCAGAGATAACGTCAGAATATAGAAGTAGTTTGATGGCATGACAGGTAAAATTTTTTCGTTATCATAAATGTTCATTAAGAGAGGAAATGTAATGGAATTTCTTTTATAAGATTTTATTGTCATGTTACTCAGAAAATGAACTCTCCAAAGCAGTCAAGAAAGTCATTACATGGCATAAAATCTTTTACCAAACTGTTGTGGTAGGGTTACAAAGGCAGTCAGTAGAGTTTTCTGGTAGGAGTTCACTCTGAAACCTATTATTTTAGTTATGAAAGAAAATGGAAGGAAGTTAATATATACATGGCTCAGTCCATGTAGGTAGGAAGAAGGATCTGTGTACTGATTAACTGACAAAATGTAAATCACATATTAGCTAACAATTTCCTATGAAAACAGAAACAATACAGATGTTAAAAATCATTTCGTTGGAAAAGAAACATCATCTGGCACTGATCAGCTGGTAAAATACATATTTTTTCTGGTGGGAAAAGAAAAGGAAAAGGGAAAACAAAACTGTTGTAAAGTCTACGTGAATTATACTCACACATACGCACACAAAAGCAATAGATGTTTACTGCATTTGTGCGAAACAGTTATGCCAGCTCTTTTTCTTGGCAAATCTCCATTCTGGTAGGTTTTTAAACCACTCACTGCATTAGAAACGTATTAGCAAAAAAGAAGAGAAGCAAGAAGATAAAGGAGACATAAAGTAGGTATCTCTTGAAGGTAAAGTTGTTCTGTCAGAATGTTTCATGTCAAGAACAATATGTAGTTAACCATTTCACTGCTCTAGTGACAGAAGGTGTATGCCTCCTATAAGAAGTAGCTATGGCCATTGTTTCTTATCTTAAAAATATGTCTACACAGATGAATCTTTTTAAAAAGCAATATAATGGTTTGTTGGTTTTATTAAATGGCACATATTCAAAAAGGTCATACCAGCTGTTATAATTACTTATTATCCATTATATTGGCGAAATTACACTAACTTGTGTTGAAATAGAAACCCCTTTGTTATGTATAAAAAAATTACATATGTAATATTTGATAGATTGTGTCCTAACTAGTCAATGTTATTATCATTCAATCGGTGATGAATCAGAAATGTGCTGCATTAAAATTTATAAGGCTGTAAATTATAGCTTAAAAAATACTCATGCAATGAAATTAAAAATGCTATTGAATAGGATACAGTCACTGTTCACAACTATAATTTAATTTTTAAAATCATTTAACCTGGAAAAAACAATAACTGCCACTCTGTAAGGACTCTCCTCCCTTCCCTAGTTTTTTCTTCATTGTTTTGTATTTTAGAATATAGTGTATATACTCCCGAGACATACATCTGTATTACTTCAAGACCAAAAAAGCAATTCTCTCTCTCTTTCCCCTCTCCCCACCTCTTGCTATACAGTTTACATACTATACTATATACAGTTGGCAGAACTATAAACTCAATCTGAAAAGAGAAATTCAGATGTATAAGGAAATTTTTTTTCACACCATAGTTGAACTTTCCCGCACTTACTGAATCCTTTTACTTCCTTCTCAGCAAAAGGGGGACACAATGGCCGGTATAAGCTTTCTGTCTCAGCTTGACAGGTATATAACTTTATTTCAGTTAGGAGTGGAGCTAGATTTTAGATGCTGCGTTCAGTGACTTCTGGATTATAAATCTCTATTGTATGGTAGAAGAACGTAACTTTTTAAGAGTTTTGGTAGTATTAAATGTCTTTCAGCACTATGTGTAAAATTTGCTCTTGTTCTAGTTGCTAGAAGCCTGTACACTTTCAGGGAAAAGGCAGATTATGAACAAGTCATAACACTAATATATGACTGCAAGTTTTGGGGTTTTTTTTGTCTGTTCTTCAAATCCTGATTTTATTAGCAGTGATTGTACTCATATAACATCAGCAAAAGCCAGTAAAATAAGTCCATTTTTATGAGAGAATCATTGCATATGTTTGAAAATATTGTTTTGGTTGTCATATGTACCTTCTGAAATGCTTTTCTGAGAGAGGGCCAAGATTTTCACATATTTAATATGTTTTGTGGGGTGTAAGTCAGAGCAGAAGTTTGACCATGAGTTTAAAAGTATGATAATGAATTTAAAATTGGACAATGTTCTTTACAAAAATTGCATGGGAATGTTCTTCAGGACGGGAGCCATTTCTGGCATATTAAGATGGACTTGGCTGTAATTTTTTAGCCTAAATGGAAAACCCATAAATTGGTATTATGCAATAAAATATTGGTGTTGCTTGCCATGTGCTGTGTGAAAACCTGTTTATTTGCGTTTCCACACCTATGTCATGTGTGTTTTCATTCCAAATCACCATCACAGATGAAGTGGCTTTTTGTAGGAGGAAGTCCCTTAGTTAATTTAGGATTTCAAACCTCTCTGAACTTCCAGAAAGAAGAAGTGCGTTTGTGATTGACTGACATGAAGTTGTACAAAAAGATGCTTAATAGTTTCTACATATAAGACATGTTTTTTCAGTTGAGTAGCACATGATTACACGTGCCACAAACACAACAACAGGACTCTGGCCACGAAAGAGGTGGACTTGCCAGCCGAACCACATGTGAAGGAAAGCAAAGGAAGAGCTCGATGAAGTGACATGGCAGTTTGATTTCCAGATGAGGGTGCAGGGAGCTGAGAATTCACTGGAAAGGCTTTACAAACCAGTTTAAGAGCTAGCTGTGATCTAACTGGTCATGAAATCAAAGTCCCTCTAGCAAATTTTGATTTTTCCAAAGGGTTCTTAAAAACTATTTCCTTTCTGAATGGTGATTTTTTTCTCTTTAGCAGTCATATTAGAGAGAAACTATACTTAATCTGTATGTTATTTTAATCCTTCAATCACACCATCATGTAGCTGAGGCAGCTGTCTGCCCCACTCTGACACTCATATATCTGATGCACTTGTAGGATCTGAACGTGTTCTCTGCTGGGCCCTTCTTTCCCTAGATTAAACAAAAGAACTTTTGCCATCTCTTCTTGCAATGCAAAGTAGATTGTCCATATTCCAATCAGCCCATCTTAAAGTCAAAGCTGGAAGTGAACCCTTTCACCAATACAATGTGTTATCTCTAGAGAGATCATAACTGGAACTGGATGCAGAGATGTGTGCTGTCAGCTAAGGAGCTGGAATGTTGAGCTGAGGCGCCAGAGAAACAGTGAGAAGATCTTCGTGGTCTCCACACCTCTTATTCATTTGATTTACTGAAGGAACTGGAGTCTTGGCCGATAGTTTCCACCCAAGAACTGTATAGGGTGCTAATAGGAGCTAAACACAAGTAAAATAAAATACACAAAGTGACTTAAAAAGTCTGGTAAAGACATTAGATACAAGGATGTAATTCCTGGCTCCCAAGGCTGGAATGATGCAATCAGAACATATTCTCACACTTCTGTCACAGATGCTGACTATGAAGAAGTTGACAGCTGAAGACAACTGTGAAGATGGATCTACTTTTGGTCCAAACCAGCATGGCAGTTTCTGTGCCATGGCAGCCTTCCATTACTGGGCAGTAAGCTTCACACTGCTGCATACTTAAGAATTGAAACTTTTATACTGCAAAACAGCTTGAAATGAGACAAACAGAATAGTCAGTGGAAGAAATGTTGTCTCTCTCAACTAATTTTCTTGCTATTATTCAGGAAAGCAGGATAAATGTGAGCTTATATGCAGAAAATATTACTGTTGAATAGCTCCCTGATAATTAATAAAATTATAACCTACTTAGCACATGTTCCCAGACACCGATTCTCTTTTTGTGCTGTACAATGCAGTTTTAATAGAAGCAGTCTCTCATTACTTGCGTGAGAGAGGACACTACTACCTGCAGTCTGCAAAGGTGAAAAACGTGACACACATTTCAAGAAAAGTGCTCTAGCCCTGAGAAACTGTCCATCTTACAGGTGTGCTGGAGTGCATGTCACTATGGCTTTAGGACAGCCAGCCCTCTGTCCCCAAACTGTTTCCCTTTCCTTCATCAGCTCATTCCTCCATCAGCTCACATAGAAACAACATTTCTGTCTGACAGAGACCACAGCACAGGGTTTATTGAGGTAACATCACCATTTCATCAACATTAAAATACTGATGTAACTACTGGAGAGGTTTTTTTAAGCTGTTCAGATAGAATAAAATTATATTAATTCCTCATGAAATCCTTTTAAGGATTTGTATGTCTCAATACTACTCAGCAAGAGTTGCAACATTAATAATTTTTTTATTATATTCAGATAATTTCTGCAGAAGATTCATAATAACGCCTATATTTGTTCATTTACTTTTAATGGTAAAATTCTAGGGAAGGTGATTTGGGTACATAGCCTTTAATAAGGCTGAATATAAACACTTGACATCTGTTTCTTTCACCTTCCCTGCCTCTCATTCTAAATTATCTGTCATAGCTATTTCTGATTCAGGCTCTCCATAGGGCTTTACCCTCGTTTCCATTTGAAAACCTTCATTTCAATAGGTGGGCTGAAAATTCCTGTACTTCTAAAATTACCACTATTCCACTTATGAAGCCTAGTTAATAGCATCTCTCTCCACTTTCATTATTCAGCTTAGCAACTATCAATAAGCGAAAAAGAAAATACACAAAGGGTGCAAAAACCAGAATTTTTTTATTATTCCAAAAGATTATTCATTTCGTTAAGAAAAAAAAATTGTGTGTTTTTTTTCTTTGAACTTTGTGTTCCAGTTGCTGCTGTGAAACTTTTCCTCTCTCTTTGGCTCATGGTGAATAACAGAGATCAAGTTTTTAGTTAAGGGACCAGGAGACATGATATAATTATTAAGAACAAACAATAGAAAGTTTATTGCAGAAAACCAAATCTCATGTCAAAATAGGGAAATAAACTCATAGCATTTAAAAGCATGAAAATAAAAAACAGAGAGGAAGAATCATTAAAATAGGAATACAAAGAAAAAGACAGCGAGGACAAGCCATAGTAATAAATTTAACAGTTAATGGCAACTTTCATTAGAATGTCTTTAAATATATTTTTAAATACTTATTAAAGGGTTTTTTGTTTGTTTGTTTGTTTGTTTGTTTGGGGTCGTTTTGGTTTTTTATCAATAATTGTTCATTTTTTCGTTGAAAAGTCATCTTCTGTTTTCAACTTTGGGCTTGAAGGTACATACTCCCTAAAGCAGTCCTGAATCTAAAAGCTTTTCTAAGGAACCTCTAAACTTTGACAGGCTAAGCATGCTAGAGGAATACCTGCCAGGGTGAATAGGTAAAGCAGAAATATTTTGTTTGTCTTTCTGTGATTTACTTCCATAGGAAGATCTGCAAACCTAAACTGCTAAATTTGAGTAGGGGTCTAAGAAAAGTGATCTAGTTTTACCTGGAGTGTAGTCACAAACAGATCATGTTTGTTGCTAATAGAAATTATATCAGCTCAGTCCTCTAAAATCAAACTGAGATTATTAGAAAAACCTCTCAAAGGATTTGACAGACTCAAAGATTCACGGAACAGCTGAGGTCAGAAGGGACTTCTGGAGGTCATCTAGTGTGATCTCTCCCTTCCCAGGTAGGATTGTCCTGAGCCAATTATTAAAAAATTAATATTAGAAAAAAAATTTAAAATTTACCCTCCATTTATGCATGTTTCAGGATTCAGTATCTGTGCTTATTCCATGGTTTGAACAAAAAAATTGAGACATAACTAAATTTTACAGTAACCCAAATGTAATTCTGAGATCCCAAATATAATTTAATAAATGCTATCTTCAGACTGTGCATCAAATTTTGTTTCTATATTGGAATATGGGTTTTTGTTGGTTTTCTTCATTTCTCTAGAGAGATTTTCTGAGAGTTTTCTACTTAATTTTGTAAATACCTATGGCAATATTGTTTACTTTGAGACTGTTTCTGTACACACATCAAGTATTACAGTAGCAGAGATACCACTATGAAATAAATACCTCAACTTTTACCTTAAAATCTGAAAAGGCCTTGGTAGCAGTCCAGAGGATGTCCTTGAAGCATAACACCTTCCCACTGTGAGAAGCAAAGAGGATGCAGAATATGATCACATGTTCTGCAATGGAGGAGAGTAGGAAGGGCACAGCAGCTTATCAGTTAGATTAAGATATATCTGTATTTACTATAAGTGATCCACCAATACTGGCATATATATCACTATTGATCCTACCAAACCCTTATGTCCTCCTTTCTGTCAATTCTGGGGACTTAAACTGGATCTGACTGACTGTACAAAGTTATGATCTATGTATTTAAATAAATGAATTTGAACAGGTTGTCTGTAGTTTTCCTGTGATTTTCAGAATCATGTAATTTACAAATAACTTCAGAATAAAATACATAATGTGACCTACATAAACGTTCCAAGTGAGTTTCCTAATCTCTTATTGTCTATATTGTAAAGTTTGTGTCATTTTTGACACAATAGGGTTGTAAAGCATTTTAAGAATTTTAGTTGTAGCTATTTTTCACAGAGAGAATAAAGTAAACTGCTGGGGTTTTTTGCTCTGAATTTTCAGAAATATCATACGGCAGTTTTATTATCCAATTTTTGAGCATCCTGTAGTTTCCAATAATCAACAGGAAAACTATTACAAGAGCCTGGTCAAGGAAGCCTTCAATTTTTGTAAGTCAAAATATTGAATTGATTTGTAGGATATTATTTATTCAGCTAACACCTTTCATATAAATATTAATGCAAAAAAAAAAAAAGAAAAAAGAAAAAAAATAAAAAAAAAAAACAAAGCGTTTTATATTTAGCGAAGTACTGTTGTAGTTTCCATCAAAGTAGTCTAGTTTTCCCTTTTTTTTTTCCCACTACTGAATACTCTCTCCTCTTTCTTCCATATGCCTTCCACTGCAGCTGAGAAAGGTAAAATATTTAGAAGCCCAGGGTTGTTGTTCCCCCATCTATGTACACTTCTGCAAGAAAACTCATTAAAACTTATGAGTATGCAATGAATTATCACAAAACCATTGAAGACATATCTCCTGGACAAAGTTTTAAGGGTCTGAGAAACATTGCTGTACCTTCAATCTCTTGGTTTCATGAAGGGGTCTTGTGGCAGATTAAGGGATAAAAGCACATGTTTCATTGTGGCATGCGTTTGTGTCACAGTGTATGTTCTGTTCCCTGCACATAAGAGATTGAGGAATATATAACTGAGCAAACACATTCACCTTAATATCACTTCCTTTTATCATTTATGTGCATAATTCTTTTTGGTAGAGATTATTCCAAACAAACAATGAAGGTTCTAAAGAATTAGTAGTATAATACAAAGGCACAATACAATAATTTAACAAAAACTCTTAAAATTCATACCAGAGCAATGCTGTATTTTATTTTAAAACCTTGAGAGTTTATTTTTCAAACCAGCTCAATCTTTGTAAATTCAAGTATTTCAGTTCCTCTTTCATACAGCATAGACAAAGATATTGTAAAGTGATAAACTCCCTCCCAAAAAATCAGGAAATACTAAACACCTTCTTGAGGAGATTGTGCGTAATACATTCTGGACTACATGAGTGAACTGGCAGTCTTTGAAAGCAGGTAAGAAGTGAAAGCTTAGTATGGCTGAGATAACAAGTTGGGGAGTGCATTGTTTGTCTACTGGCGCCAAGCAGTGTTCTTAAGATTAGCAGTCCTAAATCTTTCATTCATGGCATTACAAACTGACCATCATAATCCATTCATTAAAGCCATACCACAGAAAAGGATGAGAATCTAAACAGCTATGTTTAAAAACCACAAAACCTTAAAATGACAATTTAAGTATTTAAATGTGCACAAAGTCATATTAAGCAAACTTTAGGATGTTTTGGACTAGAAAGACTTTTGTAAGCTTGAATCACTTTGTAAACTACCATCTCCCTCTTTCCCTCTCCTCCCTCCTCTCATGATACTCTCACAATAACAAAAGGGATTAGATAACCAATCTAAAGTGAATCCACTTTAAGGGCATAGTTAGAGTAACTAGCAGTCAGTGTCAGGGCATGTCAACTATTAAGTTTGAAGTTGGTCCTTATAAATTAATTGATCCTTGGGTTTTTGTCTTCTGTTATGGAATAGTATTACTTGATAGGAGGAAAACATTCCTCTAATGTAAGATCATATGTAGTCTGCCATATATTTTATGGTCCTTCATCAGTTTCTGAACTGAAATAATTCCACAAATATAATGAAAATATGTCCTCTTTTATATCCCACTAAGTGGGAGCATGCCAGTTTCCCAAATAGGCTTGTGTCAAGTTTATCTACAGCTGTGCATAAATTTTTCTGAGGAAGGTGTACACCTGGCCTCACCTATGAGGGGTACCTGTGACCGTGCTTAGTTCCAGTGTTCTCAGTACCAATGCCTATCTAAATACTTAAACAGACTTACAGGTCCTCACGTGGCATTAGATATTCTCCAGAGAAGACACAGCCTTGCCTGCATCACTGCAGGAGGCTGACAGTAATGTGTTCAGAACAGGTGCCTGGGCTCTTTATAAAGATTTTCAATAACCTCCCCACTGACTTGGGATCAGATGGGTTATGCAGGCAGGCTGGTATTCCTAGATCAGATTTTGGAGAACTGTGTAGTTATAACATGTAAGAATTAGTACTCAGCTCCCAGTCACCTCTTGTCTTTGAAAATTCTAGCCCAGTATTTTGAAAGCAGAATACACTTTATAAGGAGGCTTTTCCTAGAAAGAGTGTTATAACATCTTAGTGCTAACCAAAAGCCTGTTATGTACAGCTTTATTTCCTGGTATTAGTAGATGGGGGAATATGAAACTATAATTCTCTAAGAAAAATATTTTAACTTTTCTCCAGATCAGGACATAGTGCAATCCCTGCAAAAGTTGCTGATAAAAGAGTTCTTGAGCTGGGAGTTATTAGAGTACTGAATGAAGTGCAGTCTCCTGTCAGCAGATTCATCATCTTTCTTAGTTCTCTGTGCCATGCTCTTTAGAGGTCCACCTACTTAATTCTGTTTCCATTTACCCATGACAGCTCCACATGCTCTGCAATGAGAAAGAAATAAACCAAAAATAAATACTTAGATTCAGGATTCTACTGTAGGTTACTAAAAATTCGTGCAAGTCAATAAACGTATTTTCATTGTGGATCACAACTATATGAGTTTGGATGAGATTTTTACCAATTTTTTTAATTTTATTTAAGGTTACATAAAAAGTTCTGTGAAAGTGGGCTGCTTCCTTGATTTTGAAATTGAAGAAAAATAGTAGTGGTGAAATATTCTTTTACTTTGAAAGTGAAAAAATAAATTATTTTCATTTTAGATAGCTTTTTAATTTGAAATTGTGTTTCTTCCAGTAATTAACTTTTAAAGCTAATTTAAAATGATTTTTCTAATTTAAGAGAACAAATTATTTTTGTGATACTTGGGAAATTTTTTGAGATTTTGATAACCTGGTAGAGCTTGATTAT
The DNA here is from genome assembly GCF_017639235.1 of Corvus kubaryi. Taxonomy (NCBI): domain Eukaryota; kingdom Metazoa; phylum Chordata; class Aves; order Passeriformes; family Corvidae; genus Corvus; species Corvus kubaryi. The sequence continues at coordinate 7,878,813 of NW_024581096.1, forward strand.
TAAAGATAGTCCCACTGTCCACATATAGTTAATAAATAACATTTTAAATTCAAACTATGAGACAGAGATCATAAAAATTTAAAATTATTCTGCAGCAATGTATTAGAAATCCTCTTAGAAAAGACTACACTTCCCAAATCATCTCAGCACTAGCTCCTGCTGTACAACTGTGCTCATTCAATTAGATATTTTTCAGTTCTAGTCTTTCAAACTGAACTGTTATCTTAAAAGATTTCAGACTAATGAGCTGACAGGCTTTAGTGATTGCTGAGCATGATAGTAACTAAAGTTATTGCGTGGTTATCCTGTTACTTAGAGTAGATAGGGATTTGAGACCCAGGAGAAGATTAGCATAGGAAAGAGTAGACACGTATTTACAAGCTTATGTCTTTTCCTGTGATTCATCCTATCATTCTGGATATACAAGCAGTGTAGCCAGATCCTGGGACAAGATGGATGGACAGATATCGTGTATGTACAGGTGATAGCTGCATGATAAATTGTGGAACCATCCCATTTATTTATATCCACCTTTGACCATCTCATGTGCCCTTTGCCTACCAATTCATCTTCACGATGATGACTTATAAAATCCCAACTCCCTGAAACATTTCCATCCATTCTATCCTGTCTCCTTTGTTTTCCCCCACATTCACCCAGCAAAATGAGAGGATTGCCACATTCTGAAAAAATAATTATACATTGATATAGAAGTAAAAAAAAAGTCAATAACTTTTCATATTTCCACAAATGTGAAAACTGAGTCCTGTCTACCTATCTTTTCTTATTTTAAAGATCTTTTCAATGATGATAAAAAATTAAAGTTGATAAATTTACTGTAATTTAATTAGTTTTAAATATTACTCATTCTAGAGCTGGACATTTTTATTCCCTCTATTACCAGAGGAGAGAGGAAAAGCAACATATGAAAAAATTAATATCATCTGGTTTAGACTGTCATTTTGAAACAAAAAAAACAATCAAGAAAATCAGAAAGCAAAATACTTGTATATGCACAGTTCATGTATTTTGTGGTTTTCTTTCTAACTTGTTCTTCTGGGGAAGAATTTTCAATAAAAATACCAGTTATAAAGACGTCCAGTGCTACTGAGACCTATTTTCTGACACTTGAAAGGTCATGGAATTCTTCAATTCTGTCTACTCTGATAGCAGCATTTGGAATATGAAGTTAATACCATCTTCTATATGTGGCCTATTTAGGATAATATTCAATTAGAAAAACAGAAGTTTGGTATCTTATTACTGAAGATTGAAGGCAGCAAGAGGCCCTAGTAGAGGTTTCTTCTAACAATCCAAAACTTTTTTTCAAGAAAGAATTTTCAGGCCTGTGCATTTCCAGGATCACTCAGTGGTGGCCACTAATGCAAAAATGAAGCCTCTGATTCAGTGGCTGTCACAAGCTTAGACTTGGTTTCATGTCTTGTGTCTCAGTTGCTGCTTGCTCTATTATTAGACGATGCAATTAAATAACACTGCCTTGAAAGGTATGCGGAGAACTCAGCACTGAGATGTTTTCTTGCTTTTGAGTGTATCTTGAAACACTTGCACTATGCCTTCTAAGGAAAATGATTTCAAATTTTTTGTAGATTTCTGATAAAAGTACAATCTAAAAAGATTTCAAAAAAAGTGGATTTGTACAGCATGAGAACATACATGTTTGAAGATCATTCATTAATATTTCAAGCCATGTTGCTAAGTCATGAAAGACATTTGGGTATTTCTGAAAAATTCTGTCAGTAATATTAGTGTATTTATGGGTTTTCAATTGGACCCCTTATTCCAAACTTGAGCGAACATTTTTGTATTTCTTTGTTTAGGTTAAATATTTTTGAAAATGATATTGGCTAAAGAGAAAAAGCCCTATATCTTCATATTAGAACATTCCATTCACAAAAAGACATGTACTGTCCTGTTATAAAATATACAGATTCAAATTCAGAGGACTGTCAACTCATACCTGTTTAAATATGAAGGAACAACATATAAGCAACTTCCGCTTTACACACTCCCTGAAAAGCTAGTTTTCTTCAAAAAATTCTTCAGAATGGTCTAACAGTACTCCTTTTGGGAAAGCTCAAGCTAATTTAGATATTAATTTTTAGCAATCAAAAATTAAATTCCCCATCTGAGTAACAGAGTTTTGTTCATATCAAAATAGAAAATTAGTTAAACAGAGTTGGCTGTTCTTTTGAGGCACAGGAAAATAAATGTATTAAAACTTCATCTGAAACACTTCAGACTGCCTTTACTTCCACACAAGTCAAGAAAAGAACATATGTGCATGTGCTTCTATCAGGGAAGTCAAAGTGTTAATTTTGATCTGTAAGGTCCCTTCTAACCCAAATCATTCTATGATTCCATGACGACACTGTCAAAGACAAACTTACTGAATGTAAAGCAGCATCCAGAAGGCTGGCTGGCTGCTGATTGCCAGTGAACATGCTGTAACTGCATTTCCCTTATGGAGGTGCTTACTCCACATCTATAAATAAATGTTGATGATGAAAATGTCTTTGTGTTGTCCTGATCATGTCTCAATCACAAATGGTTGAGAGATTGATCCCAGAATCACTAGTCCTGGGAGGGAAGAGGCGTCATCCCAGTCTGGGCCAGTGACTGCCTGGGCCAATATATTAAGTTTGAACTAGAACCTTCAGAATTAAACAGCATGATATGCTGTCACTTGAACTAAAGGCATTACATCTAGACTTGAAGTAGATTTTCTTTTCTCTGTGAATTGAGTAAAATGAAGCCTGTCATATGAGACCCAGCAATATACAGTATGACATAACTCTATCTTAATAGCAAAAGTAAAAGAGACTAGTCCTTAAAAGAACATATTTTTTAACCTAAAGTAATCTTTGACATTTTAACAAACTACTGGAACATAGAAATATCAAGCAATAATTCAAAGACTCGTTATGGTCTGTGCAGCAGTCATTATGCTAGCACGTGTAGGAGAGCTTATTTTATTAGGCCAGGGAAATTAGGCAGCATCTTGGGATTACTGTACTGTTGCTAACCACCACACTGTACCTCCCATTCATTTAGAGTATGTCATGAGCTCTTCAGCATCCCCTTGGGCAAGCCGTGCAGACAGACAAAAGCTGCTTCCTTCTTAAGTTCCAACTTTTTCCAACATCACTGATAAAAAACATCTTTGAATAAATTCTAAAATATAGGGCAGATGCTTTTTAGTCCTCCTTCTCTCCACTGAGCAGCCAGAGCCAGACCTATGGGCCCATCAGTATGTGCAAGTGGGAATAGTGGAGCACTCGCAAGAGCAATTAAGTGCATGTACAATTATAAATGTGTCTAAAACATAAGACTAGTTTTGCTTTTTTATACTCCCCAGACGTTTCAGAGTAAAAGTGTCTCACTCAGTTTGTAACATAACTATTTTTAAATGTAATAGTGCAATCTCAGCTACACAGAAAAACTGTTTCTTTCCACTGGCAAGAGACAGAAAGATGAAGCTAACACTCAAACATTTGTTTCAAGCATTTGTCTTAAAGCCTATTATTTAGGAGATAAAAATGTTTAAATTCAGGCACTTACGAGACAATCCAAACAAACAATGGTCCAAGATCTTGCTGCTGCCAATAGGATTTCCAGGGGTGTCTAAAAGAGCTATAAGAAAAAACTAAATTCATCTCCCCAGCTAGTAAACCTGGGGTTTCAAGTTTTTGACTGGGGTTGAGCCAGTGCTGTCAGACAAAGATGGAGGTGTGACAGAGAGCTCCCAGGGCAGCTAGGCCTTTGCTTGAAGTATGGGAAGAACAGGTTGGGCCCACCCACGCCAGCAAAGCCACTGTCCCTCCTGCCCAGACTCTTCCTAGATATCAATCTGTTCCGGCACACAGGAAAAATGAGAGTCCAAGGCACTGCCGCAGAGCCTAAGCAAGCATCCGTTCACCTGAGCCAACAGCACAAATGTGCTGGGCCATATCCCCATCTGGATTACATTAGTAAAATTCTATAAATCAGTGTGAAGACCCTGCATATAACCCAGAACCCTATACTCCATCCCTATAGTTATACTATTCCAAATATTTTTTAAAATAAAATTCAGATAGCAAAAATTCTGATTGTTTCCAGTTAGAAAACAAAGTTCCAGTTGCAGTCATTCAGGTCAAATGCTAAGTTCTTCAAAAGTCTTATTTGCAACACACATTGCAAAGAAAAAAGTCCATATCACATGCAGACTTTTAGATGATGTGACTGATCAGCTATATGCATAATTGGATAAACTGTTTCCATTAATGCATTTTCACCATTAAAAAACAATTATTTCTGTATTTATCTGTTTGATTTTCCTCCATTTGAAAGCATAAAAATGTAACCCAAGACAAAAATCAGCTTTTTGGAAGTAACATAGACCTCTCCAGGTATGTATTTTATTCAGAGCAAGTTTTATCAGGGGAAAATATAATGGGAAGAGGAGTTCTAAGAGTATCAGGGTTGCTTTCACTGTGAATATCATTGTGCAAATTAACTCAAATATTCCTGTATCACAAATAAAAGTTCTACTAGTTACCAAAATTTTAAAAACCTGGTAACAATATTAATGAAATGAATAATCAAGGAAATAATAAACTTATTAGTGTATTTCCCAGTGAAACAAAGAGTGTTGGTTTAGTTTTCACTAAAGAATGTAGCTTTGTCTTTCAAAAAAGTTCCTCTCACCCAAAGAAAGGATGTCGTATGCTTAAGAACAGATATGATGTCAAAACTGACTGAAAATTTATTTTCTCCCATGTGGAGGAACTTTTTAGGTTAGTGAAAGGCTGAACAGAAGAAGCAAGGCAAAGACATATATGGTACATTTTTTCACACTGTACATATAAATTAAAAATGGGAGAACTATTTTGCAAATGCTTGCAAGTCATACTACTGTACAGTTTTAAATTGTGTCTGGAAGTGAAGTAATCTGTATGAGTCAAAATTAATTATTTAGTTAACTATAAAAGCAGATCTCAGTGCTATGTCTATAGCACTATTTCCACAGTTTCCTAACAGTTTTCATTATTTCCAATAAGAAAGGACATCTATTTCACTCACAGACTTTCCCTCTAGCTGCAAATCAGGCTTTAGCCAAATTCAGCTGTATGTATGAACAAGTGAATAAATGAACAAAACATTTCAGATTTTGAGCTGTTGGACTTCCTGCAACTTTTACACTTCTGGAAAGATAACTGCGACTAACCTTTATAAACAAGAGACTTCCTTCTCACAGTTCATGTGCTGATATTGCTTTATGTTAGCCTTTTCCAGCTGCCTCTCTGTAGTGAGTAGCTGCTCTCAACACTAGCTGGAAGTATTCTGGGAGACTGCCAATACCTTCACACCATTCTAGAGCAGGTTTGCTGAGTGGTGATCACAACTTCCCTGAAATAAACTTTCCTGTTGGCTGAGCAGTAGAAATGCTACCCTTCTAAATTCTGGGCAATGATCATGACATTAATAGTTATTCTGCCTTTTCTTATATTCAGGAGTGGATAAACCTGGGTCTTCATTTAAATATATGAGAATATTATTCCTGACTAGGCTGAGTTTGGAGATCTAATTTAAAATGTCCATCTTTAGGATTCCGTTAAGATACATAAGCTGTTTTCCAGGCTAATCGTTTGGGAGATGGCCCATTCATTTATGCCAGAGGCAATGGTGACACTCATCAGCTCAGGATGCCAGTTTTGGGCAGGTGGCAGCACTCCTGACACAACAGCTGAGCATTAGCTGACTTGGGATCTGTGCAAAATGGCCAGCTTTAAGAGATGGCACAACTAGATTGAGTGAAAGGCATTCTGCTGAGCTCCTCAGTTCCTTGGATCATTTGATCCTGCCATAATCTCTGCCTGCAAGAAAGCTGAGCGACCAAAATTGCAAAGCAAAGCTGGGAAAAAGTAGTCAGAATATACAAAGCAGCAGCAGCCAATGCTTGAGTGTGCAGGCAGCCCAGTGTATGCAAAAGGATGGATTAGGCATTTGTTTGTGTAGAAGAGTACATCTGGCACATATTGGTGCTCAAGAGAGCTGAAACTGGATACCAGCATCATCCTGCAAGCAAGACACATGATGGACATGTAGTGTAGGCCCTGCTGCACTCCTGCAGAGAGCTTACAACTGCAGGAGACCCAGCTTGTGTCCAGGATAGAAGAAGACTGGGCTGTTGCTCTGTGGGATGAGCTGAAGAAAACAGACCTATCAGAGCATTGCTCAGACCAAGTGCAGACCATTTTTGAGTTCTAAGAAATTATCATGTTACCAGCTGGTAACTAAGCACCACATAACCACTCAGTCACTTGCCCATTCAGTCACTTGCCCAACAGAAAACTCATGGGTTGAGATACAGACAGTTAAACAGGGAAAGCAAAAGTCACACATGCAAGCAAAGCAAAGCAAGGAATTCACTCACCACTCACCATGAGCAGGCAGGTGTTCAGTCATCTCCAGGAACTCAGGGCTTCATCATGCATAAGGGCTACTTAGGAAGACAAACACCGTCACTCCAAATATCCTCCTTCCCTTCCTGCTTCTTCCCCCAGATTTATATACTGACTGAGATGAAATATCCCTGATGTCTGTTGGGGGTAAGTTGTCCTGGCTGTGTCCTGTGCCAACTTCCCATGCAGTCCCAGCCTTCTCACTTCTGGAGTGGTGTGAGGAGAGGAAAGGGCTTTAACACTGTGTGAGCACTCCTCAGCAGTAACTAAAACATCCCTGCATGATCAACACTGTGCTCAGCACAAATCCAAAACGCAGCCCCACACCAGCTACTGTGAAGAGAATTAACTTTACCCCAGTTAAACCATCACACATGTCCAAACCAGTGAAGAGCTTTGACAGACTTTCCAAAACAAGAGGCAGGGCCTTGTAACTCTCCGTCTCCTTCTTGGTTATAGAACCTCTTTGCAGTATAACATGGCCAAAGACCAACACAGACTCCAAGCAACACAGCTTTACTGAAGCTATAAAAAATCCATTTTAAAGAAATTCCTAGCCAGCTCTAGTGCATTCTGCCACTGTTTTAGTATTTGTGACTGAAAATAGCTTTTCAGGAGAGTGGGTTTTGGTTTTTAATTAAAGCCATGAGTAGCATATTGTAGAAAGCACAGATTTCCCAGGCATTTTGAAAGCAACTTCATAGAACCACACAAAACAGAACAATTTACTTTTGTGAACATTGGCACCAGTCCTCAGTCTTCAGTTTCACTGCGGGGAAAGAAACTCCCAGAGAGCCTAAACTTCTGCCAAGAGTAATGCAGAAAAAATCATTAACAAAAATAGGTTTGTAAATCAGACATTAAAGATTAGCTACTGTGTATGGTTGCATGGTTAAAGCCAGGTAGGTGGAAGACTTCTCACAAAAATGAACTAGCTCCCCATTCACGTGTTCTACCAGGCTTCCATGAAGAGGCCACCTGAACATGAACACCAGAATGAGGAGCTGGAGGCAACACATTCTGCCAGCTGACCTGGAAGAGTTTCTAAAGCTCTCTGCCTCCAATTCCAACTGAGCATCAGCTGTGCCACAGCTGACCAGAGCTCCATTCTTCCGAGCCTGAACCCAGCGTAGAGATATGGTAGCAGAGATGACTGCAGGACCAATTGGCTTTCAAATAGTGTCCAAAGTAAGGCCTGAGGTTTGGCCTTGAGGAACTCTGGTGAGGGATTGAGGAAACTGTTGGGAAAATATTTTCCAGGTAGCTGTCAGCTTTGCAAAGTAACTAAGTCTTCTCTTACATTTATAAATACAGTGTGACTAGGGGAAATAAGAAACGTATTTAACTTTTTAAAGTTTTTCAGTCTTCCATATTTCAGACACATAAGCATCTTCTAGTGAAGTGCAGATATTTCTGCAAAACATTATCAATGACCATACAAATGGCTCACGTTTCTTGGCTATCTTTCAAAGACCTCTAAATATTAGTGAGTAGAAATTCTGCAGCAAAATTCCTAGCTTCTTACCAGTACATTAAGTGTTCAGTTTGAATATTCTTACATGGATATATTAATTGCATTTTCTGGAAAGCACAAAAAAAATGGTCAGCTATCAAACAGCTCTGGTAACTACTCTAACACAGCTTTCACTTTCAGCAGTTCCACTTTGTAGTTAATCAGCTACTTCAGCTCTCCGGCACGGGGATGCTTGGCCTTCTCTTGTCTTCACCAGAGCTTCAGTGACCTGATAATTATGCACCTCTTCCAAGGAAAGCATTTACATACACCATCAGTGGTATATAACACAGTCACTGAGACAAATTTCTCATGTGTGTTTTAAATAATATTTAAATGAGTTATTTATGGATTATCTTGTACATATCAGAAAGGTTTCAGAGACTTTCAGAAAAGAGAATGTTGTGGGTTGGAAATTAACATGCAAGAGATCTATAATTTATGCTTTTGCAAGAGGCTTAGAAATATAAACCCAAGATCTTAAGTCTCTTCTAGAGCTATCAAAGAAAAAAGAAATAATCTCACACATGAATTAAATTTAGAAGAGAACTAGAATAATTTAAATGTAGATAGTAAAACAATGTTTTCAGTATTTTCAGGAGTGTGACCTAAAAAGGACAATTTTTTCTGGATTTTAATTCTGTTTTGCAGATCTTTTGCAATAAAAATTTGAATGATTAGCGTGGACAGTTTATGAGCAGTTGTACATGTGACTGATGGAGAGGAAGGAAAGAAGCTGGCTCTCTAAATATATTTACTCACATGTTAATATTAGTGTAACTGTATCTAAATTTAAAAGCCTGATGCTAAGTCAATATGAAAATGTTATAAGGTCAGTGTCCAATAGAAAAACCACACAAACACATCCCAACCCCAAAACAAACCCCAAAATACCACCCATCAAATAAGAGAAAGGTAAAGTTGCTATATCTCCAACACATGTAATAGCATTTTGTAATATTTGATGGAACCTACTAAGGTCACTGAAAGTGTACATCTTACTGCTAATTTTTTTTTTTTTAAAGACAACTCATAGTCTCACTGATTTAATGTGCTTATAGCTTCAGAAAGATTGTCTTAAAAGTTGCCATCTTTTCAGATGCATATCATTCCTATCAAAAGTATCCATAGTACTGAGAAGATTACTGTAAATTACCCTGTACAGTCTTATTTTTTCAGATTTTGAATGCTATTTCTAAGGGGGATACACAATGTAAGCATTGATTAACAATGTCTTTTTACCTACCACAGAGGCATGTGGATAAGCATGGATAAGACTACTTGAAAGGAGGTGTAAAGAACACTAGAACAAACTGGGACCTCATGTAACAACCTAAATGTTAAGCATCAAACTTTTGTCCAGATCTTCAGAAAATGAGGTTAAAACTTTCTGCTGACATATGATGTAGCAAATTTTAATAAAGTGAATATATAAGCATTTTCAGCTACCATGTAAAATCAAGAAGAAGCAATTTTTTGAACTTCCATTACTTTTTTTTTTTTTCTCAATAGGAAATAAGTGGCGTTATTCTTGCTCAGTGAGATAGGTGCAATACTGGAATTGTATATAAGCAGGGGATATGATGTTCCAAAAGGTCATACTCTGTTCAGGTTTTGGTTGTCACTACTTACAGTCAAAGGTCTGTAAAAAGAAGGTTCTACTTGTGAGGGATGGTTTTAAAATCCTTAGTTTTCATGGCAGGTCCAAGAAGCTGAATGGAGAGGTTCCATCTTTTTAAAAAGGTGGAAAGATTGCTGTAAAACTTTTTTTCCAAGCTGTATAGAACAAATGGGTTGTCCAGCTAGTGCTAAGCAAAGATTTATCCTAGACAGGCATTTAGTAAAATCACATCTTTAATATTTTCCTGGCTGGTCTACATGGCATCCTCCACAGAATGGGTCCTCCCATGAAACCTGCTAAAAGATACTTTGCCTTCCTCAGACTTCAAAGAGTGAGTATTGATTGCATCCATGCTGGGATCTAGTGCTCAAAATACGACACTGCAATGTTTACTTCTGCAGATTTTAATCCCTCTTTTTTGCTCTGGCCCAAGACAGTGTCCTCCTAAGGCACCCAGGTAGTTCATGCAATTTTTAAACTTCATATTTTATCATTAGACATCATTAAATCCTTATGTTCTGTCCACTTCCAATTTTAGATACAGGATATTCTCAAATTATGTAAGACATTAAAAATAAGAGACACACTCTATCTACATCATTTGGGTCAAATATATAAAATATAAAATGTATTCTCCATATTCATAAAAAAGCAGCAAAGTGGTTCTACATTACAATTCTAGTATCAAGGAGAAACCTTATTTACAATTACAAATTACCTCTAAAGTTCTAATTTTATAAAATCACAAAATGGTTACTAACTGGGAAAAATAAGAATTCTTAATGTAGCCTGAAACAGTTTTAAATTTCTATGATGACTGGGCCACTACTCTTCCAAAGTCTTGGGTTTTTTTGGTTGCTGGAGTAAAATATATATGTCAATAAATAGCCAGATGGGTATCAGTGATGAACTGATAATATCAGACCCCATAGCAGTTGACCTTCTCTAAAGGTGTCATGTAGCCATTAAGCAGCCTGAGGGAAGGAACAAAATCACTAGTCTGTTGCAAGGTGCAACTCTCAGTGTGGATTCAACACTGTTTATTGCCATTTCTGACTTTCTGGCTTTCAAATATAATCTGAACAATGGCAGAACATTTCTAGAAATGCAAGTATTCCCTGACCTTAATCCTCAACAATATAAAGTAATTTTATTTTCTTATGGCCAAAGGCATTCAAATTAAATATTAATTGATTGAGAGAGGCTCTGCTTCATTATTTGTCAAAGTCAGGTAAAATATCATGTGAGAGAAAGATTATTAGCTGAGAATACCAGAGGTTCATGACTAAAAAGATGTCTAATGAGTAGACAGATGGGTTATCAGGGTTCTCATTCAAAGTAACAGTGACTGAAGAACTTTGCAGATTTGTACGATGCAGTCATTTTAAATTGATGCAGCTTATTCCCAATATGCCAAAAAACAAGCAAGGAGTCTTAATTGTAACAACATTTGATTTTTCCTTTCTGTTTGTATTATTATCTGTTGAGAATGGTTTTATTGTTTCAGGTGCATTAAAATGCTTCCCAAGTTAAATGCTCCTGCTTGATTTTCATATATTACACATTTTGGTTAATAAATATAAACTTCCTTAGTAACATGAAGTATTGCAGTAGACACAATGTCACCCACAGCTTTATCAGTAATTTCTTGCATTTGCTATTAAATAATTGATAAGATACAGCTTGTAATCACTGTTCAAGAAATTAATTACAAAGGCAAGAGACACTAGTTTTGGTCAACCAATGCTGGGTTGCAATGAGTTAACTGGGATCATTGTTTCTGGGGCTGTTCATATCCCTAGACTTTTCACAGCCCTGGCAGAAGCTGACTCTGTAATAAGTCTCACATTACACGTGGATTAGATTTGTAGAAATCCTGTAACTCAATAGGTACCTGCCTATTCTCTCCTGGCGTCAGGCTGCCTGCACTACTTTGCTCTGTAGACATACCTGGCATTCCACCCATGCCTCCTCGCTGGCTAAGTGGGCTGGAGCCGGCCTACCAAAACATTGGGGTATTGTTGGGAAGGGGAGACCCCCTTGACAGACAAGCGAAGTGTGAAGTTAGCCTTGCAATGCCTTATTACCTTCCTATAAAGTATACACGCAGCTCTTTTAAACTTCCTTTATGCTGCAGTAATGTGGGAAATGAGATCTACAGAAGCGTTTGGAAGTAGCAAGGGGGTGGAGATGTGCTGCAGACAAGGACAAAGCCGGTCCGACCCTAAGACCTTCCGCCTTTCCCCAGCCACCACCACGATGTTTGTTTACACTGACTGAGGGAAAAAACAAAAACATATTTGTCAGTGCATCAAGGATGTGAAATGGCTTGATTTCTGGGAATTGTGCCAGGTATTATAAACCATTTTATTTCAGCACCCATTCTTCATTTCACTGCATACCATTTGCTTAGCAATTAGTGAGAATTAGGATTTTCAAAACATTTGAATAAGATTAAAACACCCATTTGCAGTGTTTAGGACTTTTAAAGTGAAACAGCTATCTGACTATTGAAAACTAAGTCAAGTGATGTTTAAATAACAAAAGGAAAATTCTCAGTTTGCCACTGACAGTTTATGGTTTGTATCCTGCAATCTTGAAACCAATTATATTGAAGCTCAAAATAAAGCTTATGGAAGTATTATCAGACCAGAAGATCAGCCAACCTACTAACTTTTCATTGGGTTTTTACATATTTGATGGTGAGATTTTTTTTTTTTTTCTTTTTTTCTTTTTTTGGGGTGTGTGTGTGTGTGTGTGCATGTGAAATTTGAGATCCATAACAACTCCTTCCTCCTCTTTCAGCAGTTCATCATCTCATCCTGGAAGATAATGAAAAGACTCCTAGTGATTTCATGCAGATGTGTATGTGATTCTAACAACCTAATAACAGCATTTAACTTAAAATTTTAATAAAGTCTATGGTTTATATTAACATTAAAACGTCCTATTTTTTTTTTTAAAGAAGAAGAAAAATTTTTGTAATGGATTGCCATCACAGAGTGTATGGTAGAAATTTATGCACAGAAATATCTGCTTTAGAGTTTTGGCAAATGCTTACATTCTTTGAAGCTCACTGCTAAAACTTCTGAGTTTAGTGAAGTTTTACCTCAGTCATCAGACAAAATGGTAGAAAGATTGTTGGGGACATAGTTTTGTTTTCTAATGAGCTGCCAGGTATCTTAGTTAAGCATTCAAGAAGACTGCAGGCATATCCTTTCCAAATACTATAGTGGAGGTAAATTCCTGCCATCCAAGTAGTCCCTCCTCTCTTGCCAAGTGTCAGTGAACTGCAATGATTCTGCCTGAGTGATGTGCCCAAACAGCCTCCATGGAAGGCAGTGACTCTGCAGGAAAAGGCTTTGCAACGAATAGTTACTACCATCAGACTATTCAAGTGTGTTGCCTGTGCAGGTTTTTGTCTCTGTCCTCTCAGTGCATTTCATTTCCTCATATTTTTATAAAGGAAACCCTTTTTGGCTTCATAGTAGTATTTTTTAGTTTGTATTTTATATTATTTTATAGTTTATATTTAAAATACTTCTAAGCCTTGTACCATTCTGTTGAGCTATTCTCTTAGTAGGGATAAGTTCAGTTTGAATTTTACCTATGAGGTCTTGAAACAATTTTAGAAATAATACCTGTGTATAGGAATTATTTGTAACACAAATGAATATTTTTCTCTTAATATAATTATATCTCTTATTGCTCGCTGTTCATCCAACAAATCAAAATATGTCATGAAGTCACCAATCTTCAAAAGAAAATAGTAACCTTCAGTACTTTTTGTTTCTCTTTTCCTTTTAATTGAGCACACTATCCCAGAAATAGAGAGAGATTTGGGTGGTTTTCTCCCCCTCCCCCATTTCTGCTGTATCCAAAATATTTCTGTTGTCATGTTCCTTTTATTACAGCGTAACACTTCCTTCTACTATAATACATCTAAGACTAGTTGATGTTGGGGAGCAATGCAATTAACAAAGCCTGATTCCTACCCTTTGTCCCACAAACCCCTTCAGTTCTATCCTCAAACCACAGCAGCTCCTTTCTGCTCCCCAGTCCCTCTCACGCCTTCACCCACAGGCAGCAGTGCTGCAGCCGTTTCCCAAGCCTTGTGCTGGCTGATTAGCCGGCCAGAACTGCTGTGATATTTGGCAAACAGCCTGCTGCCAAGCATGGGCTGCCCCTAAATAGGAGGACTGATTTGTATCTTTCCTCTGTTTACATCGATTTTCATAAAATTTACAGACACATATTTTTCTGATACTCCTACTTTTAGAATTTGCTTGAATATAGCCACTAACAAAGAAAAAAGTACTATAATAGGGCAGCCAGGAGGCAAACAACACAGCTGCATAACCCGGATTTCCACATTCAAACTAAAAACCACATAGGCAGTAATGAAGGTCAGGCAGTGGTCTCAATCTGAAAAGTTAACATGAGGGTGTCCAAAATTCGACCAGCTTCAAGGAGTTTTTCTTTCTTGTTAGTTCAGTGGCACAATTTTCATGCCAGTTTCCTGCCAAGCAAATTGCAGAGGGCTTGTACGACTGAAAGAGCTTGAGTCTGAGTCTCTGGTGACAAGCTTGCTGAAGCTCCAATCAGGGCTTTATAGCTTCCTAAAAAAAATAACAATGCTGCCAATTGTAACAAATGTGAAGTGTCTCTTTGACATGAAACCACTGCCTATTAAAATGAGCCAAAAATATGACAGTTTCACAGAAGACTCTTTTTTATCAACTGAACACATCTCAGCACATCACTTGGGTCAAATTCAAATGTAAAATCATGGTACCTGAAGGAAACAAACTGTCAAGAGTCTTGTATAATACTCACTGAGTCCTCTTCTTTTAAACAAGGCTAGTACTTATGTAGTTTTCTTGATAGTAAAATGTAACGATTCTCAACAATGGCAGGGAATGCAGGATGAAAAGTCCCTTTTTCCATTGCAATATTTCTGCTGAAGTAGCTTTGTTATAGTTTATGAATTCATTTAAATAAAAAAGTCTATGAGCAGTATTTTGAATGAAATATTTTTTCAAGGTTGAATGCTAGCTCTAGCCGCACTCAAATAGGAGAAATTGCTTCCCAGTGATATGCCAAATTACTTGTTAACTGTTTCAGCAGCAGGATACGGTGATTTCTTATACTAGGCTTGTCTTAGCTTTGTTAGACACTTTCATGCCTCTAATTTCTGAAACCTACATTATCAGAAGCAGTTTTCTGTTACTGAACTCAGTTCAAAAGCCAACAATTCAACTAAATTAGTACAGCTGAGTATGTTTCTCAAGCCTATAGACACAATTTCCAGATCTCTAGTATTTATTAAGTGTTTGGGTAAAAATAGTTAGAAATAAATATATACACGTGATTACTTTTTGCCTAGATAACACTAGGGAGACTATTACTGGAACTAAGTGGGTAAATTAAAGTGACTTAGAGTTCTGGATTTCCCCAGAAATTCTACAAGAGAATCTAACTCTACCCATGAATGCTCTAAATTCTGCACTTTTAATGGGTCCTTGTGCATAGGTTGAAATAAACTACATTAGGCTAGCAAAAATGATCTGAGACTTGTTTAAAAATGTGACAGGTGACTAAACTTCTGCAGATACCTATCTCTTTTCTGATTATCTGGTTTTGTACCTTTACATTACTGACAATGTATGAGCAGCTTGGAGCCACAGTTGTGCCAAGTCTAATGGGACTGAAATTACAGTGCATTAGCTACACATCAGGCAGGAATCTCCACCGGTGTCTCATCCATCTCCTTCACACTTTTAAAGCCCAACTTTATGTTACAATGTTTCCAGTTTGACTTTTTCTGGAGGACTGAAGGGCCACATTTTGGCAGCCTGGGTTGTCTCGCTTCTTTGAGATGGGAAGAATTAGGGCAAATTAGAGCTGATCACCAATCCTCTGTTGGGAGCTGCTGCCTCTCAGTCAATACTGTTATCAGGGAACTGAAGGAAGGATGAAGGAGAGAAAATCCACCTCCTGCCCTCCCCCCTTCCCCCACTCTGTTTCCTGGATTCCAGAATCTTTTCAATGAAGAGAGTCTGACTCAAGTTATTTTTTAGCTAATGTTTTGGCATAGTTTTAGTCTCCACTCTTTTACAGCACATGCAACAGACATTGTCAGATTCAATGTTCAGACAAAAAGCAAGTGGTAGCTAACAATTTTTAAAAAAATTATTATCTCTTAATCACAGTTTACATGACAGGAAAAAAAACATTCCCACCCCCTTATTGTAAGACTGAATGGCAAAACCTTCCCTCCTTTTTGAAATTAAATGTAAGAGAACCAGGAAAGAAAGTGCCAGTGAATCAGGGAAAGAACAATACTGTTTTCGTTAACAATAACTGTGAGGTTTAAGAGAAATTTGCAGAGAAAGCTTTTCAGATAACAGTGAGGAGTAGAAACTCCCTTGAAAGATCTGCCATGCTTGGGGTCTTTCAAGCAAACCTTGTCCCGCTCAAACTGTATAGACAGCTGTCCTTTCATATTCTACCATATGTCTTTGACCTTACATCACGGTTAATCAGGCTAAAGTGACATGTTAAACTCTAGAGCAAAACGCAACATCGCTTTATCACAGTCCTTATGTCATTTAGCTTTTGTGGGGGGAAAGAAAGTATTCACACTGTCCAAAGGCCTAACAGGTCATTAATATGGGGGGAGTAGCAATCAGGAGAGACATGACTGCTGTGAACCACCTTCTGCACTGAGAGTATCTTTATTTTTAATGGTGGAGCACTAGGCCAGACCCCGATGTGCAAAGGTATGGCATCTTTATATGTTTTTTCTTTAACCTTCACTCCAGACCTCTCACAGATTAAGGAATATATGGGAGATGTGAATGACCAAGCAGTAGGATCCATATTAAAACCATGGCAAAAGCAACTCAGTAGTGTAGGTAAATTTACTGATAACTTGCTTTTGTTCTCTCATATAGGTACTTCTGGAATTACTTGCTCTAAATCTTGATTTTTTTTCTCCATGGAGAGTAGTTACCTCTGGAGACATCTTAGGGACTCTGTATAGCAGTGCCATCTTTGCTGTCAAGTCAGCACTTTCCATTTCCACATCTCTTCAGACAGAATGCACTGTTTCCTGTAGCTTCTATTTTCTGAAATGGACATGGCATAACACTCTATTACTGATGAATATTTTATTCATAAAATGGAGATAAAAATGTATTTGTGCCACTCTAGGGCCAAAGAAGTTTCTCCATTTGTGATTTTATTGTATTGCTGTAACATCTGGAAGACCTAAGCAGGATTAAAATTTCACCATTGGCAAAGAACACTAAGGTTGTCAGTTATTTTCTTCCCCAGGAGCATTAAAAAGATAACCAGAGGATCACAAATGCATAAAGGATCTTTGTGGCATTACTGGAAAAAAACTTTAAATATATATAAATAGATAGACAGACAGACATGTGTTCACAGCTCCATTTGGATTTTCAGCAATGATTTAGAAAAGAATGGGGAATAACATGAGCAAAGCTGGAAAAACAGGGAGAAAAAAAACCATAAAAGGGATCAGGTTTTAACTCGTTCAAAATTTTATTAGTTTATTACATTATAAACTATTTGCCCTAGACATACTTTATATAATCTCTCACTTAATGTTTTGTGACAGCTTTAATACAACAAAAATTAGATATGCTGCTGCAATAGTCCTGACAGCTACCTGGTTTCCATGCATTAACACCATTGGCTTCTTGCCCAATACAAATAAACTTGAAAGGCCAGAGAGCACATTCAGTGAAATCAAGTAGCCTAAAACTAAAAGGTAGAGCTCAGAGTTGTGGAATAAAACACTATTGCAGGGGAAGCCTTTGGTGATATCATTAACTGAGTATTAGAAACATATATATATATATATTAAAAAAACCCCTTGAAACAAAGGCATTAAAATTCTAACTGCACAGAGGGCACCATCATGAAAATGGCAGACAGCAATTAGAACTCACACAAACATTTTTTATTTTATTATGGAATCATATTTGCACATCATATTCCATCCTGTGAAGAAGTGCATGTAGCCTTCAAGTTTTACTGTGTCTTGTACTGGAGGATGAACCTCCTAAATGTGTGAGTTGCACTGGTCAAGCAGAAAAGCTAGTACTAGGAGTTTCACTTCTTGTCCAAGTTTGGTATCTTTGCTTAGATCTGAGTGTTGTGCTTTCATAACTGAGTCCATATAACTGGAAATGAGGTGAAGTATTGAAAAGATTTTACAGTAAAAATTTAGGACTTATTCAATTAAAGTTTTGTAGTGACAATGTGAGTGTGCATAGAGAAAAAGTTATTAAAATCTCAAACACTCTTACTGGCTAGAAAAAAATATAAAAAGAAAAAGTAAAAATGAATGTTCAGCTAGTCTCATGTAGGAATACCTTCCATTTCTTCATTTTTCTTCTCCATTAATTAATGAGTATGAAGGATGCTTATTCCAGTAGAGTAATCCTGTTTGCCTCTTGAAGCTTTCCTGAAACAATGGAAGGTCTGGCACTAACAAAAGCTATGGATCCTGATGGAATGCAACTTCTCTTTAACCTATTTACTGACTCTGTGGAAAGGGCACAGAGTGCCAATATTGCTAATAGTTCTGAATTACTGGTCTATAATTTCAAATCATTACCCCTCTCATTTTTATCTCTTTATGGAACCACAAGGCTTTTACAGCATAGAACAAAAGAAAAAGCAATATGCACCAAACAGGTGGTACTGGCACCAGGACAAATTGCCTACCCATTCAAAAATTTTCTCATTTATTCTGATGAAATGGTGATGTAGGGGACTGATCTGAGGTTGAGTCATAAAAAACCTTCAAGAACAGAGATTCTCATAAGATGTTTTATTTTCTCACCAGGTTCAAAGTATATTTATTCATCCTGCCTTCCCTAATATAGGCATAAAACCTCAGCTAGTGGAGAGATAAAATTATAAAATATGTTACCTTGCCCCTTCTTCAAACAAAGCAGTCGTCTATGTATTTCACTCCCTTGGGTGTTCACATGAGTGAACAAACCAAATGTGGCAGATGTTATTCACATTCCTAATTGCACAACTGGAAGCTGATCTCATCCTGTAGCAATGCATACAGAGTACTCAAGAAGAATCTGAAGAAAAAAGAAGTGCTTATCAAATAATGTTGCACCAGTTGGGAATTTTTTGATCCCCAAAGCAAGTTGCAGTAGCATCTGGAAGGAAATCTCTCCACTAAAGACTTTTAGGCTGCATCATTCTCTGTTCTTTCCTTCCCTAATGCTTAAAAAGTGCAAAGAGATTCCATTTAGCCAGGAATTATTACTATCCACTGCTCAAAAACGCCTTGCTACTTGAGTAAGAGCTACATATATGGCTTGTGTTTTATATCAATATCGTATTGTCCTAATGTATCATGTTAAAATGAGATTCTGCTTCCTCAGCTGCTTAAGTGCTTTACTTCTTTTAATCTAGCAGTTTATATAATATGTTTTACCTTACATCAGCATATCTGGGTGAGTTCTTTGGTTTATTACAGAGCAGGTTGGACTGTGTGCTCTAGTGGCTCGTTTCGGCTTTAAAATTGATGTGTTTTATAGAGGCATGAATAAAGATTTTGCATTTGATTGAATAAATCTCAGAAAGAGTCCAATTCAGGAAACAACATAAGAGCCCAAATCCTGTTCAATTCAGGAAAACTTAAGTACTTTTCTAAAAGCAATAAAACAAATTGCAGCATGTGTTCAAACCTAAGCACGGTATTAACTTCTTAGAAAAATACACCAGTTGATTCAATTTTCTAAAGGGATGTAGCAAATTTTTTGGAGAGAAAGAAAATTTATTACATGGAATTTTTGTTTATAGAAATAACTGAAATGCAGGAAGTCAACATAAGTAGTGAGAGATCACTATTTGTAGAGTACAGGAATATCAACCAATTACAGAAAATGGACTTTCATTTCTTGGAAATGTTTCATCTATGCAAAATATTATTAGTTTGGGTTTATATACCACTGATTTCCAGCAAACTGAGATTTTGGGCCAGTCAAGATGTCTCAGGACAATTTCAGTTGCACATTCTCCGTGCTCAACCATTAAAATCGCACATAGGTTGTACTTCTTTTTCATTACTCTGCAATATCACCTGTGTGCATAGTCTTTTAATGCAGTAAACTGAAGGTATGAGGAATAGTTTCTCAGTCCATGGGAAAAGGGCAACCTACCAATGATTTTCTGTGGGGAAAATGTGTGCACTTGTACAGTTAACATAAAATAATTGCTTGTAGCAAGCTGCTTGGTGTAGCAAGCTAACAATATTTGGGTTTGTGCCCATGCTCTGCCTTTTCAGTCAGATACAAAGCGTTCTCTTCTCTCTACAGAAAATTGGCCCTGAGTTCATCTTAGCTTTTATTTTCTCTGAAGTGCTTTATTTTTACTGTGTCAGAACTCTTATCATGGTTCACAAATTCATTATGATTGCAATCTCCTTCAGGTAGGAACAGTGCAAACATGCAAAAATATTCTTGTTTGTTTCCCATCTCCCAGCCTGCAGCATGAGCTACACAAATGTGAAACCCTGCCCCAACACCCGTGCAAAGTCCTTCAACAGTATCTTGAGTTTTTGCCAACTTCTACTCATATGCATTTATGTATATACACACACATACACATGTAATACGTATGCATATATGTACTGACTATATACATATATGTGTGTATACATACATATGTATGGTGTCAGTAAGTGACCTTAAAGGATCAATTCAGTCACTTGACTCGGGTTTGTAGTCTCTCTTGGAAGTCTTGGCACGTACCGCCTGGTCACCAGGTGCCATTCCATAAGGACATTGTCTCCACTATGTCCTGTGTCAGATATCCCACTTTCTGCAGACATCTCTAATGCCCTAAGTAATTGAATGACCCTGGCTTCTATGTTTCTGATGCTAACTCCCACCCTAAATGCAATCACAGAGGGGATGTATGTGCCCTATCCCTTCCATCTATTGACTTTCTGTTTCCCTGTCCTATGAAGCTGGTCACCAATTAGCCCCCATCACACGCAACTGCACAACTCACTCAGGCTGAAGATCCCAATCTCTTGTACCTCTGTCTGGGCCAAAAATCACACCAGTTACTAGCTAATGTAACCACAATAAAATGTACAACTGTGAGATAAGGAACAAAAAGATATGCTTAATCAAAACTATTTTTAAAGTACCAAATAGGGTCCATGGCTGTCAAAGGAATGGAAACAAACCAAAAGTAGAGAGGATGTGCAAGTGGAGTTTCAAGAAGAAATCAGACGTGGCTGTACACATTTGGGCCTGTAGAGAGTATTTTAGGCTGTGTGCCAATAGGATGTAGAAGCAAGATTGTCCAAAGGTAAAACTGGTTGTGAGGAGGGTAAACTGTCTGTGGTTTACAGAAACAGAAAATACAATTTCTTTTCCTTCAAACTGAATTTTACTGGCATAAAATATTCTAAAGGGATCAATTATTTGTGAATGAGGGGAACTGAATGTAGGCACCAAATGAAAAGTTCTGACTCAGAACACAAACTTTGCATCCTTCTTAGTTATGTGTGTGATTTATAAACTATACTATATCTGTACATACGCAGATAACATTTATAAGTATACATACACACACATACATATATATTAGACCATAGGTATTCTGAAATTATTTTTACTTTTGGTCTGTAAGTATTGCTATAGTAGAACACAGCACTATTCCACCTCAGCCTGAATTCTGACACTGCTTAGGGAATTAGAATATGACACAGAGCAAGGAACCCTTCACATTGCAGCATTCCCACCAACATTATTCTTACCTTTAGCATTATTGTGAGAGAGGATTTTGTACACAGTGACACAGCTTAAACCTTGATGTTTTTTGGTCTTCTACTTTTCTTCCTTTCCCATTCCTATTCTGAATAATTCAAGATTGATTTTGAGCAGAGATAATAATTAAAACAAGTAATTTTTTTCTTTTACCATCCCTTCCTTCGAAATGTACACGTTATTGTGGGAAAAACAAGACTAAAACCCTAAACAAACAACAACAACAACAACAAACTCAAAACAAACAAATAAAGAAAAACCCTCAACAAAAGCATGCCAGCAAATAAAAACAATATTCATAGAATAAATTAAACATAAAATTGAAAAAAGGGACCCTGTGATATGATTTAACCATTCCCCTGCACCACCCTCAAATGCCTAACCTGAATCTTCTCTTTGTAGCTAAAACCACTGTAGCTGTTTGATACTCTTTGACTGATATAACTACTTGTAGCACAGATTTGTCTCGGGCACCTAAATTATAAATCCCAGTGACTATTTTAAATGAAAAAGTGTCCTCATGCTCAGCTTCCTTGAATGTTCCTCATTGTCATGCTGTCCAGAGAACAGAGACTGACAAAAAGGAAAATAAATCACTTTTGTTACTAAACCTTTGCATTCTAATTAAGCACTTCTTACTGAACATCCATCTTTTGCCTCACACCTGGTCACTAGATGTTTTAAGAGTTTTGCATCAAGAGAAATCCAGTCTGCCCTGCCAGATGTCAGGGCAAGGCCATTTCTGCAGAGATTGCTCCTGTATCTCACGGTCCCCTTCCTCTGCCTGGCAGATGGTTCAGTCATGGGGTGACAAGGGTGATTTCCCAGTCTGGAAAACTTTTTTTTTCATTCTTTGCAGTTTCCTGAGGGCAAAAGGCTAAAACAATGGTGAGGTCCTAGTCACTTTAACAGAATTTCATCTGTCTTGGGAAGGTCTTGCATTTCTAGAGATAATTAAATCTATAATTCTGGTGATGAGTTGTCCTTGGTCCATATGCCTAGAAAAACCCCACAAAATGGCCAGTTTAAAAAGTATAAAAATACATAATAAATGTATTAACTAAGACATTGTAGCCCTGACTTCAAATGAAATACTTCTATAGAGAAGACGTGGGGAGGAATGGAATTATTTTCTCCCAGCTCAGAAAACAGCAAGTATTTACAGTAATCTGGGTGGACTTCTGTTCTCCTTCATTGTGATCATAGTAGAAAATTCCTGGGGAGAGAAACTTTAAGTTATATGGAGAAAGGTCTGTGGTCAAATATGACACAGAGGTCTGTGACATTTTACAAAGCTAGGTCATCTGGTTTGATGACCAGAATAAGTCCACGCTGTTTTCAAAAAACATCATATTGAACGAAGTAGACATGATCAAATTATACCCAAACAATTTACCTGAGACACAAATCTTGGTGCAAAAACACCACAGACCTTGTGATGGAATAATTTATGCCTCTGAGACAAAGTAATTGCATCGTAGATGCTTGGAATAAAAGAGGTAAGAAAGGTAGGGAATAGGAGGAGAGATGTTAAAAGTAATGGATATGTTGGAGCAAATCCAGAGGAGGGTCACAAAAATGATCAGAGGGCTGGAATATCTCTCCTATGGGTGCAGGCTGAGAGTTGGTTTTGTTCACCCTGGAGGAGAGAGGGCTCTGGGGGAGACTGTATTGCAGACTTTCAGTACTTGAAGGAGGCTTATAAGAAAGATGGGGACAGACCGATTAGTGGGGCCCTAGAGACAAGACAAGGGGAAATGATTTTAAACCAGAGAAGGGCAGATTGCACTTAGATATAAAGAATAATTTTTTTGTGAGGATGGTGGTGAAACACCACGGCACATTGCCCAGAGAGGGTGTAGATACTTCATCTGTGGAAATATTCGAGGTCAGGCTGGACAAAGCTCTGACCAACCTGCTCTAGATGGAAGGTGTCCCTGCTAATTAGAAGGGAGTTGGACTAGACAACCTTTGAAGTTTTCTTCCAACCCAAAACATTCCACAATCCTACTCTATGATTCTGGTTTTTATACCCAAAGGTCCCGTGTCCTTCTACCAGCAGCAGCTTAGTTACAAACAGAAATGCCTGACTTTGCAGTGCTGGTCTACATTTTCCATGGTGTAAGTAAAGTATATATAACAGGATGTGTCTGTGTTTATTGCACTGGGAGGCTAAGAATGTATCTACAAACTGTCCCTGAAAAGACAGATATGTCCCCACTACATCTCATGACCCATTTTCTTGTTAATGCTAAAGTTACAGGGGGAATCTGAGGCTATACCTTAGGTAAACTTAGTAGCTCTTCTGTGTAACTACAGAGATTGTGCTGAGAAAACAGCACAAAAATAATTGCAAAGAGGAGTGCAAACTGACCCCTTCTAATGGGGCTTAGAACTACTAATTCAGTGAGGGCACGCAGTATGGGATAAGATGTAGGTATATAATTGCTCCTTCTGTTTGTGAATAAAATGGCTAGCAACAGCACAGAGGCGCTCATCCCTGTCTCTGTGCAAAGAGCAGGAAGGAAGAATGCCTCCCAGTGCTCACTTCTGGGCTTTCACCAAGATCCTATTCTCTGTATGGACACAAGTTCTATTCCTTTCTTCTACTGCTGCAAGCCATCATGTGCAAGCCAGAAGGGATCCCAGCCAGAGTCCCCACAAGGACAAACCAAACCTGGGGAGCTCAGACTGTAAACCGCAACATTAGAGGGTAGATGCCTCCAACTCTAGACTAAGTTCAGCCAAAATTTATACAGTGATCAGAGCTATGAAAGTAGTAGCTTTCTGCATTTAACGAGCATAATTTCCATTATTTTGTTTTGTTAATTCAATCCTTAAACTTTAACCTTTGTGTGGTTTTAATATTTGTTTGGCAAAAAAAAAGAAAAAATATTTACTTTTTTTCCCTCACTCTGTTTGTCAAATCAAAATTAAAAACAGCAGTTATTAATTTTTAAACTAGTAACAAAGTGGTTAGGAAATTACTCTCTTCCTTGTTCTTGCCTCTATAGGTTTTTTGCACAGACTTATCCCTCAAACTTGTGAAGAGTCCACTGAAGCTGGAATCACTAATATTTATTTGTGATGACTGAAGAATACCATCTTGCATCAATGAAGTAACATATGCAATACTAGATGAATAACCTTCTCTCAGCCCTGTTCACTGCTGGTGTGAGATGTGGTGTTCCTGCTCCCCCAGGAAGATGTGACTGAAATCTCTGAAGCCCATGAGTCTCTCACCTGGAGACTGTGTTCATGCTTCCCACTTGGTGGGATGCACCTGCCTTGTTTAAAATACCTGGGATATTAAGAATAGCTCAGGCTATATGACATAATCATGAAGAGCTGATGCCTGAAGTTCAGAGCAAGCCTGTAACCTGGAACATAAAATGTGTTTTAGGGAGTATCATTTAACTGCATGAAATGGGTGCAAGTTTGAGAAGATAAGCCTGATAGAGACAAGTCCAGGAAAAACACAGCATTTATAATGCATCATGAGTGTTTGTATATATGCAACCTAATGATGCCCCAATTTATATTCCAAAATAACTTATTTTTACTTGCTCCATTAATTGTTCTAATAATCTAAAGTAAATGGTTGAAAATTAAAGGAAGACATTTATATTCTCCTGTTTATAGTGGACCCTGTAAATTCAGCATTATCTCCATATTTTTCTAAAATGTTTATGTGGAAATGATTTTCACTCCAGTAACTTCATCATGCATGAATAAAAATATATGCTTAGTTATCAAAAGATAATTAGGTGAGACATGTATGTTTTGTCATAATTAATATTCTGTCAATAGGCTAGATAAGAAAGCTCCAAGGGTTAATGCTTTCCTGCTCTGTATCTAACATTGCCAGTGAATTTCTCTAGCTCACTCCATTAATCCAGTCAGCACAATGGATCAGGTTAGAGATGTGTCTCAATAAATCACTCTCAAGTGCTGGGGGTAGGAGTACCTAATTAATCAGCACTGTCATTATGTTTGACTTGTAGCTGCCTTACTGTGTATGGGATGAGGATTCAGTGTATTTAACCTGCACACACTCTTAAACAGATCTCCAGTAGTGATGTAAATTTTAACCCTTGTATGGAAAAAAACAACCCATGATTCTACAAATGGCAGATGAAATGTTTCTTACTAATAAACTAATCTACAGGTAATTTATTCTCCTCCCCACATGCCCACGCCCCCTTCTTTCCCTAGGGACCATTAACATCCTGCAGCGTTTTATCCCTTTTAACACCAAATTTCTGAAGTTAAATGCAACACTAGAGTTCATCACAATCCCCAGCTGTACCTGATAACTTTCCTCCTCCCACTTCCCATCCATCTCCACTCCCCTTATTCTCACTGTTCCTAGCTTTTAGACCATTTGTCCCCAGAGGAAGACCCCCAGTCCATCCTCACTGTCACTGGCCAAACTCCCCTGCCCTTATGTAAAAGAGACCTGTTGCACTACTTGCCCCAGTAGCCACCAGTCTCTCTATCCACTCTTACTCCTTAACTTTATTCCACAGGCATGGCTGGAAGCTAAACACATCTTTCCTGCCTCCCTCTATTCACTTTCCTCCAGGTTTAGACAGCACTTTATCATCTCTAAAAGAGAGATTTTTTTACTCTACTTTTTCAAGTTTGGAACAACAGTTTAGTGTTATCTTTCCAAATGGAAATTTTTATATATTCTTATCAAAATAATTGCTCAGATATGACTCTTTCCTTTCTGAATATGTTGATCTTGACACTTGCCTTTTTTTTCAGAATTCAGTGAACATGCACTTATTGGTCTTGCATTATTTTAAGGTCCAAGTGGTAGATGCCTCACTTGGCGAAGTGGAAAGCGATCTCTAGAGGCATCAGTTCTGCCTGTCCAGAATAAACACTACCAGTGATGTGGTGCAGAGCCCAGAGTAAATTCCTGTCCATGAGATTTCTGCTCTACACTGGAATTCAAGGTGCAGCCATAGAGCCATGAGAGGAAGACAGCAGAGAAAATGCTGTCCCTGCTGGTGGCAGGACTGGCCCCTGGCAGCCTGCAGGAGAAGGATGCTGTGAATTCAGTTAGCCTGTGGTAATAAGGAAACCGAGAAGATGGTTCCTAAAGTAGAAACTGTAGGGTAAGGCATAAAGAAATGCAATAAGAAAACACACACTTATATTAGTGTCTCCAACCTCATCTATATGTGCCTCAAGAAAGTCACAAGCAGATCTGTGCATTCACCTCTGCTTGCAACATAGACAGTGTCTTGGTTTTTTAAATTCTGATGTAAGGAGACAGTTCCCATGGATTTCAGAATGAATCCATGTGTTCAAACTAGCCTGAATCTTTATCCATTTTCTAGACCATAAAGAAAATAGCATCCACTTTGAAAACACCTACACTAACAATAATATTTTAAAGGGATTTCTTTTGTATATGTGGCTACATTACCACCTACTTCTGATGTGATGGTGAACTGTATTAACTACATCTTCTACTAACTCAGTACTTAATACCTTGTCATTGGTGAGACGGAAACACTTATGTGACAAAAATATATTAAACATTCTGAAAGTAAAGACCCCAATTTTTTTATACTAGGCATGGTAAAATATATGATGCGACATTAAATTTTTTCTGTCTAAGTTTCTCTCTCCTTTGAGAAAATATATGTAATCATTTCACTTTAAAGTGATTTTGAATAATTATTCGTTAATGTCTGTGGTTACTTCCTGCCAAGTTTTGATCATTGAAGAGAAACCTAAGAGGGAACACCCATTGTGAGCTAGCTGCATGGTGAACAGTAAATGGTACAATGTGCTAGATGATGGGGATAATTCTGACGCTACAGACAGTGCCCATATCAGAGCTGCCCAAAGTTTGTGTTTTATGAAAACTGCCTGTTTCTGCAATAAACACTGATATCATACACAAGCTTGTGTTTAGATTGCAGAACTGCTTTAGTTTTTTTCATTTCCTAAGTTTTGAATGCTGGACTTCTAGAGTCACAATAATCTATAGTGTAAACGGCACGTGGCAAGCACAAAATAATATTGGCATATTATTAATCACTTATTTAAATCATGTTTCATAGCACATCAGCTGCAACAACCTTCCTACCACGCTGCAACAAATGCGTCAACCAGATGCGGGCCACCCCACAGAGCCCAGGGCCCAGACCCAGCTTCCATCTCCATCCTCTCTTCCCCATGCCCTGGCAGCAGGGTGCTGGCATGGGGTACTAGCACAGACTGTGCAGGCAGTGGGGCAAACCCCAGGAGCAACAGAAGGGCCAGAGCTTCTGGAGGAGTTCACAGGCTCAGTGCAGTAGCTTAGGCTACTGACACTGATGATATTGGTGACAACTAGTGGAGAGCGATTAGAATGGAGATGAGGAGAAGATTCATCTGTTACACTATCCATCATCTCTGTGTTGCCCCAGGCAAACTGAGCAGGCTGCTGTTTTCAGTGGAGCAGCCGTTATTGTGGACCAGCTTTAGCCTCCCCATGGGGCAAAAGCGCTTCAGTAACTTTTTCCAGTAGGGCTTGGAAAAATAATTTCTTTGCTTTATGTGTTTCTGAGAGTATAACTGAATGTCTGTGCAGGTAGACCAGTAAGCCAATTTTTAGAGTTATACTTTCATACAAAAGCCCATTTCATATAAGATAGTGCTAAACTGTGATAAATTCAAAGTGTCAATTAAAACAAACAAAAAGGTTTCATTCCTAACATACTTCAAGCACAAAGATGATAAACAATTTAAAACAAGCTTATCTGTTTCCCCACTGTATGGATGCCACTTTCATAACAGAACCTTTGGTTTTACGTTTGGGGTTTTTCTCAGTGAGTAGTTGCATCACTTGCTTAACATGTTATAGAGGTATCTTTTTACCTGTTAGTCTGGAAAAATTCTCATTCTCCTATATTTCAGCTTTATATCATCATGAGCCACCAGTTCCCATTTTAATGCCCATGTACAGTTCTCCAGAAAAAGTAACACATTTTTTTCATTGCAGACAATATTTATAGGTACATCACTTATTGCGTGCGCACACCTGTAATGCTACGTACAGAGCTCATGTCACATATTTTTACATTGTTACTGTAGGACAATGTTAGTTTCAGATTCAATAGGAAATCTCCTTTTACTATTATTTTCCTCTAATACTCAAGAGCCAGAACCAGAATCCAGGAGTATTTTCTTTGAATTATTGCCTACCCTATAGAATATATTTATAGCTGAGACTCAAACCTTATTCATTGGTTGTGACGGTATTGTTCATGTGAGTTGAAATAATGCACACAGTTTGCTGAACTAGATCCTACTAAAACTGCACATACACACCTTATTTTATACTCCCAATTCTCATTTCCCAGAAAAAATTCCCAATCATTCTTTTCTCCTGATGACTTTGCATGCTTATAGTCCCTTCCTTCTTTGCTTCAGAAGGTCTTCCACCCATTCATAGCATCTAGCTGAGGTCATTTGGCTCCTATACATTCTCTTTACCTTTGCACCGACAAATATAAGCAGGTTCTCGTGTATTCCAGGCAAAAAAATTTCAACCACTGTTTCAGATCCCATTTTTTTCCTGTGGAATCTTTGTAGGAGACAGTAGAACTTCAATTTTGTTAGTTTGTACGTGGATCTGCCACAAATTTGTAAATGCTTTTTAACTAGAGAATCAGTTGGCATGTGACTGTAATGTGAATTATTCTTAAATATATTTGAATACCTAGATTGCAGAAGTTTTGTAAACCTAATTTTCACAGTCTGTGTAGGGCTTTTCAGTTCATTAGCTAAATACTAGCTTGAGAGGTTATCAGCCACCACCTCCACTGTGCAGTGTCTGGTATCACTGGAGAATTCACTTACTAACTCACTTAGATTAGATAGCATTAGAATTGTGAGTTTATCAGAGGGAGCAGGCCAAAACTGTGTTCCTTAAAGGTAAAAACATTCAACTTAACTTGAATATAGTTGATTGTCAGAAGACTGGTGTATGCTAATGGATCAATATGTCTTCTAATAAAAGATTACCACCAAAAGACATACAGAAAAGGCACTTTCTGACAAGGAAAGGTAATTTTATTCCTTACAATATTGTAAATCTCAAGGAACACCACTGGAATGAAATACCTTAGACTTACACTACTTTTTTGTATTTTTTTCTTAGTTCTAGGTCCTACATCTACCCTAAAACCAGTTCTCTTACTCATCTTCCACTTTAAGTTCACCAAAAGAGAAAGAGAAATCTTATATAAACTTTTTTGTTATAATAGAATCATAGAATCTGATGAGCTGGAAGGGACCCATAAAGATCATTGCAACTCCTGGCCCTGCACAGGAAACCCCAAGAGTAACACCATGTGCCTTAGAGCATTGTTAAAATCCTTCCTGAACTTTACCAGCCTTGGTGTTGTGACAACTTCCCTGGGGAGCCTGTTCTGGTGCCCAACCATCCTCTGGGTGAGGAACCTTTTTATAATCGCCAATCTGAACATCTGCTGACACAACTTCAGGCCATTCCCTTGGGTACTGACACTGAGTTGCCACAGAGTGCCTGCTCTTCCCCTCACAAGGAAGTTGTAAATGCAATGGGGTCTCCCTTCAGTCTCCTCCAGGCTGAACAGAACAAGTGACCTCAGTTGCTCCTCATCTGGCTTCCCCTCAAGGTCCTTCACCATCCGCATGACCCTCCTTTGGACACCCTCTTATTGCTCAATATCTTTCTTATATTGTGGCACCCAAAGCTGCCCCAGCACTGGAGGTGAGGCCGCCCCAGTGCAGAGCAGAGAGGACAATCCCCTCCCTTGCCCGGCTGGCCATGCTGTGCCTGATGCCCCCCAGGACACGCTTGGCCCTCCTGGCTGCCAGGGCACTGCTGCCTCCTGTTCAACTTGCCACTGACCAGGACCCCCAGGGCCCTTTCCATGGCACTGCTCTCCAGCCTCTCACTCCCCAGTCTGTCCATACATCCAGGGCTGCCCCATGCCAGGTGAAAATTCTGGCACCTTCCCTTGTTGAACTTCATATGGTTGGTGATTGCCCAACTGACTAATTTATTGAGGTCTCTCTGCAGAGATTCTCTGCTCTTGAGGGATTCGACAGCTTCTCCCAATTCAGTGTCTAATCACACCAGGAAAAGGCAATATTTGAGCTAAATACCCACTGATTTTCAATTCTGAAAAATTGATGCCCAAAGAAAGGAAAGCTGTCAGGCAATAGGGAATGGAGTCAGAACTCTTAGTACCATGCTAGATGAAATTAATATTTTTTAAATGCATTTTCTAAATTTTAAGTTTGCTTTAATAATTATAGAAAAGTGAATATGTTCCAGGTGCCTTTATCTAATTCATATGTTTTGTTGCATATTATTTGTATACGATGTAATCCTTGAGAAAAATATTTAAATGGGTGTTTGTCACTTTGGTGTCTTCTGCCACCAGTTAAATGATCCAAAGTCGAACAATATTTCACATTATTCGACACTGAAATAAAAACCCAAAATTTTTTTGCAATTATTTCTGTTCAAAATAAAAAATTTTCAAAATGGCATGAAGACAGACATTAGGATGACAAGTTGCCAGTTAATCTGCAACAATGAACATAAGGTCATGGAGATTGATTAACCTGTAGGTTATTATACTGAGAAAAAAGAAACAAGATGCTTCCCAGTTACCAAACTCAAGGGCCTTGATTCCACCTACTTATTTAGTGTAAGAAGGTTCATTCCATATACATATCAAATCTGGTTTTAGAGCCACAATAAGGTTAACCTAGAAGATACAACAGAATTCACTTTAGCTGGGACCACTGTTATGTTCCAAAATACAGTGTTATTGTAATGTGGATATAAAGTGTTAGTCTAAATACCAGAAACATGTATGAGCATTTTTTTACTTGTGAAAACACAAATTAAAATGGGAGGGAGGGTATAAATCTTTTAAATTTTATATATAAAAGTCTATATACAAAGAAAAGTTGCCAAAGTCTTTTGAAGATGATGTTCAGTTCAGTTGCAAGAGCTGGGCAACAAGAGATAAACTAACTAACCAACCTTCCTTCCTTCCTTCCTTCCTTCCTTCCTTCCTTCCTTCCTTCCT